>NW_022885514.1:0-15555 GCF_011952205.1 Bombus bifarius
TTAACGCTATTAACAATGTTTCCGGGTTTCAAAAGAATCCACGGTCAACAGTATAACTCTTTACTATGCGTAGAATAATTTTAAACACAAAAATACGATTGCTGAGACACTCGGTAAATTGGTCGATGTATCACTTTCCAAGGCGATCACACGAATGAATATCTGATGAAAATCTTTTTCGCTATACGACTGCATTTGTTTGTTATATGCTCGCTGGAGACATCGAGAAGGTTCCAATCGTTGTTGCTAGGCAATTTCTGTCAAAAGTTTGTTGTATACTCTTTGGAAACATCGAGAAAGATCCAAACGCCGTTACTCGGCAGTTTCTGTCTGGAGATTGATTCCTAATACAACGTGTGTCCCATTATATCGACATCTCTAAAGTACAATTCTATGTGATTTCTACGGAGAACAATACAACCGATCCACACCTTCGTCAGGCAAAACGTTTATCCCGTGACCGTCGCTACGTTCGGCGACCAGTTGTCACATCGAACCCACATTCGCTTTCACAAATGTCAAACAATTACAAATGACAATTGCTTAATTACAGTTATGATAAAATCTAGGCTAAAGCATTAGAAGGCTTCCTCAAAATTGCAAAGGGAAGGCTCCGGTTTTCCTTTCATCTCCGACATATACATTTATTTAGTTACTATTCTCTGCTAATTTCATACGAATTTCATAGTCTACAGCCTACTTTATCTATTATGTGTGTAACTTAAAATCATTGGAATAATTATTTTTGCATCAACATTAATGTACGTGCCAAATAATACGTGCAGTACACCTTCAT
This sequence comes from Bombus bifarius, assembly GCF_011952205.1. NCBI lineage: Eukaryota > Metazoa > Arthropoda > Insecta > Hymenoptera > Apidae > Bombus > Bombus bifarius. The sequence goes on from NW_022885514.1 coordinate 797, forward strand.
ACGCTATTGATTATTTCCTGTAAATCAAGAATTTTAATATAATGTACAAAATATATAAAATTTAGCACTAAAATTGTCGCACATATATTTAAAAATTAATTGGAGTGAAGTATTTTTCAAAAATTCTTAGAATGTAAGGCCAACGTAAGATTTTACACGGAACTAGTTTCCATTTTCGCGCGTAATACTACGTCATAAAGACAGGGGAGGGGGTATAGAAAGCGGATTTCAGACGCGCAGCGTAGACTTCCCTTAGTCATCTTACGACTGTGCTGTGAGGAGGGTGTTTTGCTCGCTGGTTTCAAATCCTTTGTGTGCAGTTGTGTGAATCTCTTCTGTTTTGTTCTACATCAAACACGAGCCGGATACAGGTTGGTATACATTTTACTTACTCAATAATTGGGTGAAATAGTTGAGAAAGCATGGCGAGGACAAAGAAGGGACTTTCAAAAACAAACGCCAACAAGCCAGAAACAGAACGGTTACTAACATGGATTGACGAAGTTCGCCGCAAAAGATCAAAGTGTCGCCGAATGCGCAGACGCGATTTACGGATTGAAGCAATGCTGACGTGCGCTCTTTCCAAAGCTAAAAATGATTTACGCATCCGGCGATTATCAGCAGCTTCAAAATGGCAGAAATTTAAAAAACAATGCTTGAAGAAGAAGGTAAATTATACAAATTATGAACTCTACAATGGTGAGGACACGGAAAATCCGGGATCGTCTCAACAGAATCCCCGGGAGGAGCCATCGTGTTCTGAAGTGGGCAGTTTAGACGATGTCGTGTCTAAGTTGGCAGAAATAAAAGTAACGTTACAACGCTGAAGTAGCGGGAAAAATGCAAGCGATCAGGTTTGGAAGACCTAACTGTGACAAGAGGATTTCTCGCATCGTTTTATCTACCAAATGCGTAGAGATTTCAACAACTAAATGGAATCTCGAGCGATTACGGAGCACCGTGTATTACGTCGGTGCTGCAAGAATAGAAATCGCATTACTACCTTGATGTATATATGGATATTTTTTGTTTGCAGTCTCACCGTACGACATGGCATTGGGACAAGCGGAGGGAGTTGGTGTTTGCAGCGATGCTGAAGCGTACTGCACGCTCGAGGACCCCATGTTCTCCAGTCTCTGCGCCTTTTATTGGTTTGGTTTATATATTATATTGTATGTATTAATTTGATAATATACGTAATAATGAGCGTTCGAAGTATGTTCGAGGAGTGTTTGATCCGATATTTTTCATTTTCAGAAATATATACTTTGTATGTCTTATGGCTTGAAGAAAATTTGTATAGTACATTTTTGCTTGTAGATTTAGTAGTATCGTTTCTAATATTCGCTCCATTATACTGTACGTCAAGATTTTGTATATTTGCTTAATGTTGATTGACAGTTTTGTAGACTTTAAGAAATGAAATGAAATTAATAAAATTTGGAAAATGTTTACAGTTTTTCTGCATTCTTCTAGTTCATATTAATGGCAAAAATGCTTTTCTGCCGCGCATACTACACATAACGAAATTCTGTCGCAGGCAAGAGACCCGTACATGTACCCAGGCTGTTGGCCGTCATCGGCAACATTATTTGGCCTGTCTCTGTATGAGATAAGGAACGACGAGAGAGGATTGGTACGGCATAAAGAAGGGGGGAAATGTCTTTCTTTTTAGAAAATCGTGCATGAAGTTTTCTGCCTGATGAATGGGTTGCACCATGATCAAGTTGTACATAAACGTCTCATCACTCCGCGCTTCCGTATCTTGAACATCCAAGCATCAACTAATTCGAAAATCGTTTGACACGCGATACTCATAGGCTTATTGTGACGAACTACAGCAAATTGTAGCAAATCTTATTTGGTGGGCTCTAATACCTTTTGTACGTTATCTGTGCTAATGTGTCTTCTCATGTCCCGAAAAGTGTTTTCATAGCTTGTACCACCAGGTTGTATGCGAGTTGTCGAAGCACACAAGACAAGCCTCCACTGAATATCAATAAGGAGAGACTGCGCTAGGGGTAATGGCCCCCCCTAACGCCAATTCAATATTCAGGAAATATTAGGACTGGCTAGAACTAGAGAACGCGTGAAGGGGGTGCAACTGAAGTTAATTCATAAGAGAATCCTGGAGCATCCCTGTCATACGCGTCGGGTGGTCATCGTGGAGTTTTAGTCGGTAAGAGTCCGACACTACTCTGCTGTCACGCAATTACTGCAACAGCGGAGTGTCCATGAGGATTTCTCCACGTAAAAAAAAAAAAAAAAAATTTGTATGTGAGTTACTCTGGCTTATCAATATGCCCTGTTCAAAGTTGGCCATGCTGAATACTGTCACAGGCGTCTATCTTCCTTAATAAGAGCTGTACGGGATAGAATAATGAGACTACCAATATGTGTACTCGTTAGTGTATTTAAAACAGATCTTGTCGCAAAACGATATCTATACAGACGTTTAGTCACAGTTTATACTGAATCGTTTGCGATCACGTTCGTTAAGTCATAATCGTCAGAAGGAGGTCAAAAGATACAAATTCGTCTTGTCTTACGGATACATGTAGCGGCGCCATTGTTTTGCCCGGAGCTTATAATTCCTTACAATACCTCTTGATATTCCGAAGCAAAACAACAACATGGTTTGAAGCAAATTCTAACTCTTTTGACGCTACAGAGCTTTTTAAGGCATGGATAAATTGAATGCATCTTTGTTGAGTCTAGATGATCCAGAATGGCGAACTACCGCAAGTAGAGCAACTAATCGAAATACTAGACATGCACATATACGTAATATGTTTAACATGGATAGGAAATTGTTTTGAAATTTAACAATCATTGCAATAATTACATCGGTTCGGAAGTCGTGTTACTAGATACTTATTGTAATATCGTAAAGTAATTCGAATTAGAAATCAGTTGAAAATAGAAAAACCGTGTACGTCGTGTTTCTGTGGTTCGTTTACATTTAAGAGTGCCTACGTGACTAGAGGCACGTAGTTGGTAGTTCTTACATAGGTATGAGGGAAGCAATAGACAACGTTAGAAGAACGACGGTTTCGCTACGCAAGGCGAGTCGAAAAGTGTGCGTGTTGCGAGAATCAGAGCTAATTGAGTCGTCGAAGAGTAGAGTAGTTAGAGGTATCGAATCGTCGAAGAGTAGAGTTGTGAGAATTGATAGAGTTGTTAGAGAGAGAGAGTGTCTGTGTGTTAGATTCGTTGTGACGAGAGTGGTCAAATAACTGTAAAGTTATTTGATATAGATACGAGTATTGCATTTAGTTTCCGTTAAATAAATATCGTTTCCTGTCCAATTTATATATGTATATTCAATTTAATATTAATAAGTTGCAAGTAATCGGGAAAAAATTTCTATCCTTATTTTCCGATATTACATTATTTTCACAGATTTCAATTCATTTATCCATTGATTGATATTAGGACAAATGAGGAACTTCGCATCTTATTACATTAACAAATAAAATGTATTGTTCCTGATAAATGGTATGCAGAATAGTATTGGAAATAAAAGACTGGTTTATATTACAGTTCAAGTGACTGATAGTAGGAAAGCAGTGATGGAAAGTGAGGCAACGTATTATAAAATTGAATCCCTAATTATAGCATGTAGATAGTATTTTGAGTGTGGACGGAGGACAAAATTATGCACATTCCTTTTTCAATTCCAAGGAAAAACATCATCGATGAGTCAGTTGTCAAAACACGATGGAAATTGCTCGTTGTTAATTGAGCAAGTTTGATATAATTACACAAGCTAAAGATTTAACTTGAAATTTGTTTGAAGAAATTTATTTTTGCTTATACCTGATGTCAAGCGCGGTATTAAGTATCATGCTTTTATAACTATTGTTTTAAATATTTTTGTGTTGAAATATTGTCGTTTGGGTGTCTGTTTTGTACTGGAGGAGTACCCGAAATAATTATACTCGTCGTGTACAGCTAAACAGCTACAGGCAGTTGTTTGTATTCCTGGAACGCGTTGGATTCGTGTTCGTATGGTACGTTGATTGGAATGACTTAGAGGTGGGTTACTGGGGGTGTGAGTAATTATGTTTCAGCCAGGATTGGATAGAGAACGCGTTTAATCGACGTTTAAAGATCCGCTTAAGATACACATGCTCTGGTAGTTTCTAATTGGATCGTTATAGATGTCGTATCCTTTCTGCTAAATACGTTTTTGGGAGACATTAAGATGAAAAAGGTCATATTTTTATCTCGTAATGTAATGTAAATTTCGATGATTTGGCTGCATTGGTTGATTTTATGTATCAGGGTGAAGTAAATGTGGTTCTGGAACAATTGGCTAGTTTTTTAACAACTGCTGAACTGCTTGCTGTTCAGGGCCTTGCCGATGGTATAGGAAAAGATAATGATAGTTTAGTAGAGGTATGTTTTTCAAAATTGTTAAATATGATTAGATATTTTCTGCTTAAATTAAAATAATACACTTGTATCACGTCAAACTGTGTTTCGGGATGACATTTTTATATCAACGTTATTGTTTTTGTATTCGTAATGACGCAATTTTATTTGATACTAGTGCTTCAAAAAAATAATTAAAAGTCAATAGATCTTGTTCATATATTTGATTTGAATGTAATTTAATATATTATTTTTACAAGATTTATGTTCCATATACATATACATTTATTTAGTTACTCTTCTCTGCTTATTTCATACGAATTTCATAGTCTACAGCCTACTTTATCTATTATGTGTGTAACTTAAAATCATTGGAATAATTATTTTTGCATCAACATTCATGTACGTGCCAAATAATACGTGCAGTACACCTTCATACGCTATTGATTATTTCCTGTAAATCAAGAATTTTAATATAATGTACAAAATATATAAAATTTAGCACTAAAGTTGTCGCACATATATTTAAAAATTAATTGGAGTGAAGTATTTTTCAAAAATTCTTAGAATGTAAGGCCAACGTAAGATTTTACACGGAACTAGTTTCCATTTTCGCGCGTAAGACTACGTCATAAAGACAGGGGAGGGGGTATAGAAAGCGGACTTCAGACGCGCAGCGTAGACTTCCCTTAGTCATCTTACGACTGTGCTGTGAGGAAGGTGTTTTGCTCGGTGGTTTCAAATCCTTTGTGTGCAGTTGTGTGAATCTCTTCTGTTTTGTTCTACAACAAACACGAGCCGGATACAGGTTGGTATACATTTTACTTACTCAATAATTGGGTGAAATAGTTGAGAAAGCATGGCGAGGACAAAGAAGGGACTTTCAAAAACAAACGCCAACAAGCCAGAAACAGAACGGTTACTAACATGGATTGACGAAGTTCGCCGCAAAAGATCAAAGTGTCTACGAATGCGCAGACGCGATTTACGGATTGAAGCAATGCTGATGTCGTGTAAAATTAAGGTAAAAATAAGGAACTTGTTAATTTCCGAAAACGAGATTGTTCTTTTTATTTTTTTACTCAATTTATACAATTTTTTCGGTTCGCGATGATACACTTTCGATACTTGGATTAGTTAAGAATTTTTTTATTAGACTGACTGGATGATTTTGAAGGGAGCATTTATATTCTTCCATTCGTTGGAGTGGGAGAAGGTTTTGTTTATACTTAGTGTAAAATTCGGAGAACGGCTGGAGTGATCGAATGCCACTCAGGCGGCTGAGAACGGGTGCTGACCGGACGGTCACACGCGATAAGGCGTTCGGAATTTCGGTTTGTTATATACAGTTGCTCGAATTTCGTCTGTGACACTGACGTGCGCTCTTTCCAAAGCTAAAAATGATTTACGCATCCGGCGATTATCAGCAGCTTCAAAATGGCAGAAATTTAAAAAACAATGCTTGAAGAAGAAGGTAAATTATACAAATTATGAACTCTACAATGGTGAGGACACGGAAAATCCGGGATCGTCTCAACAGAATCCCCGGGAGGAGCCATCGTGTCCTGAAGTGGGCAGTTTAGACGATGTCGTGTCTAAGTTGGCAGAAATAAAAGTAACGTTACAACGCTGAAGTAGCGGGAAAAATGCAAGCGATCAGATTTGGAAGACCTAACTGTGACAAGAGGATTTCTCGCATCGTTTTATCTACCAAATGCGTAGAGATTTCAACAACTAAATGGAATCTCGAGCGATTACGGAGCACCGTGTATTACGTCGGTGCTGCAAGAATAGAAATCGCATTACTATCTTGATGTATATATGGATATTGTTTGTTTGCAGTCTCACCGTACGAGATGGCATTGGGACAAGCGGAGGGAGTTGGTGTTTGCAGCGATGCTGAAGCGTACTGCACGCTCGAGGACCCCATGTTCTCCAGTCTCTGCGCCTTCCATTGGTTTGGTTTATATATTATATTGTATGTATTAATTTGATAATATACGTAATAATGAGCGTTCGAAGTATGTTCGAAGAGTGTTTGATCCGATATTTTTCATTTTCAGAAATATATACTTTGTATGTCTTATGGCTTGAAGAAAATTTGTATAGTACATTTTAGCTTGTAGATTTAGTAGTATCGTTTCTAATATTCGCTCCATTATTCTGTACGTCAAGATTTTGTATATTTGCTCAATGTTGATTAACAGTTTTGTAGACTTTAAGAAATGAAATGAAATTAATAAAATTTGGAAAACGTGTACAGTTTTTCTGCAATCTTCTAGTTCATATTAATGGCAAAAATGCTTTTCTGCCGCGCATACTACACATAACGAAATTATGTTGCAGGCAAGAGACCCGTACATGTACCCAGGCTGTTGGCCTTCACCGGCAACATTATTTGGCCTGTCTCTGCATGAGATAAGGAGCGACGAGAGAGGACTGATACGGCATAAAGAAGGGGGGAAATGTCTTTCTTTTTAGAAAATCGTGCATGAAGTTTTCTGGCTGATGAATGGGTTGCACCATGATCAAGTTGTACATAAACGTCTCATCACTCCGCGCTTCCGTTTCTTGAACATCCAAGCATCAACTAATTCGAAAATCATCTGACACGCGATACTCATAGGCTTATTGTGACGAATTACAGCAAATTGTAGCAAATCTTATTTGGTGGGCTCTAATACCTTTTGTATGTTATCTGGGCAAATGTGTATTCTCATGTCCGGAAAAGTGTTTTCATAGCTTGTAACACCAGGTTGTATGCGAGTTGTCGAAGCACACAAGACAAGCCTCCGGTGAATATCAATAATGAGAGACAGCGCTAGGTGTAATGCCCCCCCCCCATAGCGCCAATTCAATAGTCAGGAAATAATAGGACTGGCTAGAACTAGAGAACGCGTGAAGGGGGTGCAACTGAAGTTAATTCATAAGAGAATCCTGGAGCATCCCTGTCATACGCGTCGGGTGGTCATCGTGGAGTTTTAGTCGGTAAGAGTTCGACACTGCTCTGCTGTTACGCAATTTCTGCAACAGCGGAGTGTCCATGAGGATTTCTCCACGTAAAAAAAAAAAAATTTGTATGTGAGTTACTCTGGCTTATCGATATGCCCTGTTCAAAGTTGGCCAAGCTGAATACTGTCACAGGCCTCTATTTTCCATAATAAGAGCTGTAGGGGATCGAATAATGAGACTACCAATATGTGTACTCGTTAGTGTATTGAAAACAGATCTTGTCGCGAAACGATATCTATACAGACGTTTAGTCACAGTTTATACTGAATCGTTTGCGATCACGTTCGTTTAGTCATAATAGTCAGAAGAAGGTCAAAAGATACAAATTCGTCTTGTTTTACGGTTACATGTAGCGGCGCCATTGTTTTGCCCGGAGTTTATAATTCCTTACAATACCTCTTGAAATTCCGAAGCAAAACAACAACATTGTTTGAAGCATATTCTAACTCTTGTGCCGCTACAGAGCTTTTTAAGGCATGGATAAATTGAATGCATCTTTGTTGAGTCTAGATGATCCAGAATGGCGAAGTACCGCAAGTAGAGCCACTAATCGAAATACTAGACATGCACATATACGTAATATGTTTAACATGGATAGGAAATTGTTTTGAAATTTAACAATCATTGCAATAATTACATCGGTTCGGAAGTCGTGTTACTAGATACTTATTGTAATATCGTAAAGTAATTCGAATTAGAAATCAGTTGAAAATAGAAAAACCGTGTACGTCGTGTTTCTGTGGTTCGTTTACATTTAAGAGTGCCTACGTGACTAAAGGCACGTAATTGGTAGTTCTTACATAGGAATGAGGGAAACAATAGACAACGTTAGAAGAAGGACGGTTTCGCTACGCAAGGCGAGTCGAAAAGTGTGCGTGTTGCGAGAATCAGAGCTAATTGAGTCGTCGAAGAGTAGAGTAGTTAGAGGTATCGAATCGTCGAAGAGTAGAGTTGTGAGAATTGATAGCATTGTTAGAGAGAGAGAGAGTGTGTGTGTGTGTGTTAGATTCGTTGTGACGAGAGTGGTCAAATAACTGTAAAGTTATTTGATATAGATACGAGTATTGCATTTAGTTTCCGTTAAATAAATATCGTTTCCTGTCCAATTTATATATGTATATTCAATTTAATATTAATAAGTTGCAAATAATCGGGAAAAATTTTCCATCCTTATTTTCCGATATTACATTATTTTCACAGATTTCAATTCACCTATCCATTGATTGATATTAGGACAAGTGAGAAACTTCGCATGTTATTAAATTAACAAATAAAATGTATTGTTCTTGATAAATGGTATGCAGAATAGTATTGGAAATAAAAGACTGGTTTATATTACAGTTCAAGTGACTGATAGTAGGAAAGCAGTGATGGAAAGTGAGGCAACGTATTATAAAATTGAATCCCTAATTATAGCATGTAGATAGTATTTTGAGTGTGGACGGAGGACAAAATTATGCACATTCCTTTTTCAATTCCAAGGAAAAACATCATCGATGAGTCAGTTGTCAAAACACGATGGAAATTGCTCGTTGTTAATTGAGCAAGTTTGATATAATTACACAAGCTAAAGATTTAACTTGAAATTTGTTTGAAGAAATTTATTTTTGCTTATACCTGATGTCAAGCGCGGTATTAAGAATCATGCTTTTATAACTATTGTTTTAAATATTTTTGTGTTGAAATATTGTCGTTTGGGTGTCTGTTTTGTACTGGAGGAGTACCCGAAATAATTATACTCGTCGTGTACAGCTAAACAGCTACAGGCAGTTGTTTGTATTCCTGGAACGCGTTGGATTCGTGTTCGTATGGTACGTTGATTGGAATGACTTAGAGGTGGGTTACTGGGGGTGTGAGTAATTATGTTTAAGCCAGGATTGGATAGAGAACGCGTTTAATCGACGTTTAAAGATCCGCTTAAGATACACATGCTCTGGTAGTTTCTAATTGGATCGTTATAGATGTCGTATCCTTTCTGCTAAATACGTTTTTTGGGAGACATTAAGATGAAAAAGGTCATATTTTTATCTCGTAATGTAATGTAAATTTCGATGATTTGGCTGCATTGGTTGATTTTATGTATCAGGGTGAAGTAAATGTGGTTCGGGAACAATTGGCTAGTTTTTTAACAACTGCTGAACTGCTTGCTGTTCAGGGCCTTGCCGATGGTATAGGCAAAGATAATGATAGTTTAGTAGAGGTATGTTTTTTCAAAATTGTTAAATATGATTAGATATTTTCTGCTTAAATTAAAATAATACACGTGTATCACGTCAAACTGTGTTTCGGGATGACATTTTTATATCAACGTTATTGTTTTTGTATTCGTAATGACGCAATTTTATTTGATACTAGTGCTTCAAAAAAATAATTAAAAGTCAATAGATCTTGTTCATATATTCGATTTGAATGTAATTTAATATATTATTTTTACAAGATTTATGTTCCATATACATATACATTTATTTAGTTACTATTCTCTGCTTAATCCATACGAATTTCATAGTCTACAGTCTACTTTATCTATTATGTGTGTAACTTAAAATCATTGGAATAATTATTTTTGCATCAACATTAATGTACGTGCCAAATAATACGTGCAGTACACCTTCATACGCTATTGATTATTTCCTGTAAATCAAGAATTTTAATATAATGTACAAAATATATAAAATTTAGCACTAAAATTGTCGCACATATATTTAAAAATTAATTGGAGTGAAGTATTTTTCAAAAATTCTTAGAATGTAAGGCCAACGTAAGATTTTACACGGAACTAGTTTCGATTTTCGCGCGTAAGACCACGTCATAAAGACAGGGGAGGGGGTATAGAAAGCGGACTTCAGACGCGCAGCGTAGACTTCCCTTAGTCATCTTACGACTGTGCTGTGAGGAGGGTGCTTTGCTCGCTGGTTTCAAATCCTTTGTGTGCAGTTGTGTGAATCTCTTCTGTTTTGTTCTACAACAAACACGAGCCGGATACAGGTTGGTATACATTTTACTTACTCAATAATTGGGTGAAATAGTTGAGAAAGCATGGCGAGGACAGAGAAGGGACTTTCAAAAACAAACGCCAACAAGCCAGAAACAGAACGGTTACTAACATGGATTGACGAAGTTCGCCGCAAAAGATCAAAGTGTCGCCGAATGCGCAGACGCGATTTACGGATTGAAGCAATGCTGACGTGCGCTCTTTCCAAAGCTAAAAATGATTTACGCATCCGGCGATTATCAGCAGCTTCAAAATGGCAGAAATTTAAAAAACAATGCTTGAAGAAGAAGATAAATTATACAAATTATGAACTCTACAATGGTGAGGACACGGAAAATCCGGGATCGTCTCAACAGAATCCCCGGGAGGAGCCATCGTGTCCTGAAGTGGGCAGTTTAGACGATGTCGTGTCTAAGTTGGCAGAAATAAAAGTAACGTTACGACGCTGAAGTGGCGGGAAAAATGCAAGCGATCAGGTTTGGAAGACCTAACTGTGACAAAAGGATTTCTCGCATCGTTTTATCTACCAAATGCGTAGAGATTTCAACAACTAAATGGAATCTCGAGCGATTACGGAGCACCGTGTATTACGTCGGTGCTGCAAGAATAGAAATCTCATTACTATCTTGATGTATATATGGATATTTTTTGTTTGCAATCTCACCGTACGAGATGGCATTGGGACAAGCGGAGGGAGTTGGTGTTTGCAGCGATGCTGAAGCGTACTGCACGCTCGAGGACCCCATGTTCTCCAGTCTCTGCGCCTTTCATTGGTTTGGTTTATATATTATATTGTATGTATTAATTTGATAATATACGTAATAATGAGCGTTCGAAGTATGTTCGAAGAGTGTTTGATCCGATATTTTTCATTTTCAGAAATATATACTTTGTATGTCTTATGGCTTGAAGAAAATTTGTATAGTACATTTTAGCTTGTAGATTTAGTAGTATCGTTTCTAATATTCGCTCCATTATTCTTTACGTCAAGATTTTGTATATTTGCTCAATGTTGATTAACAGTTTTGTAGACTTTAAGAAATGAAATGAAATTAATAAAATTTGGAAAATGTTTACAGTTTTTCTGCAATCTTCTAGTTCATATTAATGGCAAAAATGCTTTTCTGCCCCGCATACTACACATAACGAAATTCTGTCGCAGGCAAGAGACCCGTACATGAACCCAGGCTGTTGGCCGTCATCGGCAACATTATTTGGCCTGTCTCTGTATGAGATAAGGAACGACGAGAGAGGATTGGTACGGCATAAAGAAGGGGGGAAATGTCTTTCTTTTTAGAAAATCGTGCATGAAGTTTTCAGGCTGATGAATGGGTTGCACCATGATCAAGTTGTACATAAACGTCTCATCACTCCGCGCTTCCGTATCTTGAACATCCAAGCATCAACTAATTCGAAAATCGTTTGACACGCGATACTCATAGGCTTATTGTGACGAACTACAGCAAATTGTAGCAAATCTTATTTGGTGGGCTCTAATACCTTTTGTACGTTATCTGTGCTAATGTGTCTTCTCATGTCCCGAAGAGTGTTTTCATAGCTTGTACCACCAGGTTGTATGCGAGTTATCGAAGCACACAAGACAAGCCTCCACTGAATATCAATAAGGAGAGACTGCGCTAGGGGTAATGGCCCCCCCCTAACGCCAATTCAATATTCAGGAAATATTAGGACTGGCTAGAACTAGAGAACGCGTGAAGGGGGTTCAACTGAAGTTAATTCATAAGAGAATCCTGGAGCATCCCTGTCATACGCGTCGGGTGGTCATCGTGGAGTTTTAGTCGGTAAGAGTCCGACACTACTCTGCTGTTACGCAATTACTACAACAGCGGAGTGTCCATGAGGATTTCTCCACGTAAAAAAAAAAAAAAAAAAATTTGTATGTGAGTTACTCTGGCTTATCAATATGCCCTGTACAAAGTTGGCGAAGCTGAATACTGTCACTGGCCTCTATTTTCCATAATAGGAGCTGTAGGGGATCGAATATTGAGACTGCCAATATGTGTACTCGTTAGTGTATTGAAAACAGATCTTGTCGCGAAACGATATCTATACAGACGTTTAGTCACAGTTTATACTGAATCGTTTGCGATTACGTTCGTTTAGTCATAATAGTCAGAAGAAGGTCAAAAGATACAAATTCGTCTTGTTTTACGGTTACATGTAGCGGCGCCATTGTTTTGTCCGGAGTTTATAATTCCTTACAATACCTCTTGATATTCCGAAGCAAAACAACAACATTGTTTGAAGCATATTCTAACTCTTGTGCCGCTACAGAGCTTTTTAAGGCATGGATAAATTGAATGCATCTTTGTCGAGTCTAGATGACCCAGAATGGCGAACTACCGCAAGTAGAGCCACTAATCGAAATACTAGACATGCACATATACGTAATATGTTTAACATGGATAGGAAGTTGTTTTGAAATTTAACAATCATTGCAATAATTACATCGGTTCGGAAGTCGTGTTACTAGATACTTATTGTAATATCGTAAAGTAATTCGAATTAGAAATCAGTTGAATGTAGAAAAACCGTGTACGTCGTGTTTCTGTGGTTCGTTTACATTTAAGAGTGCCTACGTGACTAAAGGCACGTAGTTGGTAGTTCTTACATAGGTATGAGGGAAGCAATAGACAACGTTAGAAGAACGACGGTTTCGCTACGCAAGGCGAGTCGAAAAGTGTGCGTGTTGCGAGAATCAGAGCTAATTGAGTCGTCGAAGAGTAGAGTAGTTAGAGGTATCGAATCGTCGAAGAGTAGAGTTGTGAGAATTGATAGAGTTGTTAGAGAGAGAGAGAGAGTGTGTGTTAGATTCGTTGTGACGAGAGTAGTCAAATAACTGTAAAGTTATTTGATACAGATACGAGTATTGCATTTAGTTTCCGTTAAACAAATATCGTTTCCTGTCCAATTTATATATGTATATTCAATTTAATATTAATAAGTTGCAAGTAATGGGGAAAAAATTTCCATCCTTATTTTCCGATATTACATTATTTTCACAGATTTCAATTCACCTATCCATTGATTGATATTAGGACAAGTGAGAAACTTCGCATGTTATTAAATTAACAAATAAAATGTATTGTTCCTGACAAATGGTATGCAGAATAGTATTGGAAATAAAAGACTGGTTTATATTACAGTTCAAGTGACTGATAGTAGGAAAGCAGTGATGGAAAGTGAGGCAACGTATTATAAAATTGAATCCCTAATTATAGCATGTAGATAGTATTTTGAGTGTGGACGGAGGACAAAATTATGCACATTCCTTTTTCAATTCCAAGGAAAAACATCATCGATGAGTCAGTTGTCAAGACACGATGGAAATTGCTCGTTGTTAATTGAGCAAGTTTGATATAATTACACAAGCTAAAGATTTAACTTGAAATTTGTTTGAAGAAATTTATTTTTGCTTATACCTGATGTCAATCGCGGTATTAAGTATCATGCTTTTATAACTATTGTTTTAAATATTTTTGTGTTGAAATATTGTCGTTTGGGTGTCTGTTTTGTACTGAAGGAGTACCCGAAATAATTATACTCGTCGTGTACAGCTAAACAGCTACAGGCAGTTGTTTGTATTCCTGGAACGCGTTGGATTCGTGTTCGTATGGTACGTTGATTGGAATGACTTAGAGGTGGGTTACTGGGGGTGTGACTAATTATGTTTCAGCCAGGATTGGATAGAGAACGCGTTTAATCGACGTTTAAAGATCCGCTTAAGATACACATGCTCTGGTAGTTTCTAATTGGATCGTTATAGATGTCGTATCCTTTCTGCTAAATACGTTTTTGGGAGACATTAAGATGAAAAAGGTCATATTTTTATCTCGTAATGTAATGTAAATTTCGTTGATATGGCTGCATTGGTTGATTTTATGTATCAGGGTGAAGTAAATGTGGTTCGGGAACAATTATCTAGTTTTTTAACAACTGCTGAACTGCTTGCTGTTCAGGGCCTTGCCGATGGTATAGGAAAAGATAATGATAGTTTAGTAGAGGTATGTTTTTCAAAATTGTTAAATATGATTAGATATTTTCTGCTTAAATTAAAATAATACACTTGTATCACGTCAAACTGTGTTTCGGGATGACATTTTTATATCAACGTTATTGTTTTTGTATTCGTAATGACGCACTTTTATTTGATACTAGTGCTTCAAAAAAATAATTTAAAGTCAATAGATCTTGTTCATATATTTGATTTGAATGTAATTTAATATATTATTTTTACAAGATTTATGTTCCATATACATATACATTTATTTAGTTACTATTCTCTGCTTATTTCATACGAATTTCATAGTCTACAGCCTACTTTATCTATTATGTGTGTAACTTAAAATCATTGGAA
>NW_022885515.1:0-18896 GCF_011952205.1 Bombus bifarius
TGTATATATCGATATTTTTTGTTTGCAGTCTCACCGTACGAGATGGCATTGGGACAAGCGGAGGGAGTTGGTGTTTGCAGCGATGCTGAAGCGTACTGCACGCTCGAGGACCCAATGTTCTCCAGTCTCTGCGCCTTTCATTGGTTTGGTTTATATATTATATTATATGTATTGGTTTGGTAATATACGTAATAATGAGCGTTCGAGGTATGTTCGAAGAGTGTTTGATCCGATATTTTTTATTTTCAGAAATATATACTTTGTATGTTTTATAGTTTGAAGAAAATTTGTATAGTACATTTTAGCTTGTAGATTTAGTAGTATCGTTTCTAATATTCGCTCCATTATACTGTACGTCAAGATTTTGTATATTTGCTTAATGTTGATTAACAGTTTTGTAGACTTTAAGAAATGAAATGAAATTAATAAAATTTGGAAAATGTTTACAGTTTTTCTGCAATCTTCTAGTTCATATTAATGGCAAAAATGCTTTTCTGCCCCGCATACTACACATAACGAAATTCTGTCGCAGGCAAGAGACCCGTACATGTACCCAGGCTGTTGGCCGTCATCGGCAACATTATTTGGCCTGTCTCTGTATGAGATAAGGAACGACGAGAGAGGATTGGTACGGCATAAAGAAGGGGGGAAATGTCTTTCTTTTTAGAAAATCGTGCATGAAGTTTTCTGGCTGATGAATGGGTTGCACCATGATCAAGTTGTACATAAACGTCTCATCACTCCGCGCTTCCGTATCTTGAACATCCAAGCATCAACTAATTCGAAAATCGTTTGACACGCGATACTCATAGGCTTATTGTGACGAACTACAGCAAATTGTAGCAAATCTTATTTGGTGGGCTCTAATACCTTTTGTACGTTATCTGTGCTAATGTGTCTTCTCATGTCCCGAAAAGTGTTTTCATAGCTTGTACCACCAGGTTGTATGCGAGTTGTCGAAGCACACAAGACAAGCCTCCACTGAATATCAATAAGGAGAGACTTCGCTAGGGGTAATGGCCCCCCCTAACGCCAATTCAATATTCAGGAAATATTAGGACTGGCTAGAACTAGAGAACGCGTGAAGGGGGTGCAACTGAAGTTAATTCATAAGAGAATCCTGGAGCATCCCTGTCATACGCGTCGGGTGGTCATCGTGGAGTTTTAGTCGGTAAGAGTCCGACACTACTCTGCTGTTACGCAATTACTGCAACAGCGGAGTGTCCATGAGGATTTCTCCACGTAAAAAAAAAAAAAAAAAAAATTTGTATGTGAGTTACTCTGGCTTATCAATATGCCCTGTTCAAAGTTGGCCATGCTGAATACTGTCACAGGCGTCTATCTTCCTTAATAAGAGCTGTACGGGATCGAATAATGAGACTACCAATATGTGTACTCGTTAGTGTATTTAAAACAGATCTTGTCGCAAAACGATATCTATACAGACGTTTAGTCACAGTTTATACTGAATCGTTTGCGATCACGTTCGTTAAGTCATAATCGTCAGAAGGAGGTCAAAAGATACAAATTCGTCTTGTCTTACGGATACATGTAGCGGCGCCATTGTTTTGCCCGGAGCTTATAATTCCTTACAATTCCTCTTGATATTCCGAAGCAAAACAACAACATGGTTTGAAGCAAATTCTAACTCTTTTGACGCTACAGAGCTTTTTAAGGCATGGATAAATTGAATGCATCTTTGTTGAGTCTAGATGATCCAGAATGGCGAACTACCGCAAGTAGAGCAACTAATCGAAATACTAGACATGCACATATACGTAATATGTTTAACATGGATAGGAAATTGTTTTGAAATTTAACAATCATTGCAATAATTACATCGGTTCGGAAGTCGTGTTACTAGATACTTATTGTAATATCGTAAAGTAATTCGAATTAGAAATCAGTTGAAAATAGAAAAACCGTGTACGTCGTGTTTCTGTGGTTCGTTTACATTTAAGAGTGCCTACGTGACTAAAGGCACGTAGTTGGTAGTTCTTACATAGGAATGAGGGAAACAATAGACAACGTTAGAAGAAGGACGGTTTCGCTACGCAAGGCGAGTCGAAAAGTGTGCGTGTTGCGAGAATCAGAGCTAATTGAGTCGTCGAAGAGTAGAGTAGTTAGAGGTATCGAATCGTCGAAGAGTAGAGTTGTGAGAATTGATAGAGTTGTTAGAGAGAGAGAGTGTCTGTGTGTTAGATTCGTTGTGACGAGAGTGGTCAAATAACTGTAAAGTTATTTGATATAGATACGAGTATTGCATTTAGTTTCCGTTAAATAAATATCGTTTCCTGTCCAATTTATATATGTATATTCAATTTAATATTAATAAGTTGCAAGTAATCGGGAAAAAATTTCTATCCTTATTTTCCGATATTACATTATTTTCACAGATTTCAATTCACTTATCCATTGATTGATATTAGGACAAATGAGGAACTTCGCATCTTATTACATTAACAAATAAAATGTATTGTTCTTGATAAATGGTATGCAGAATAGTATTGGAAATAAAAGACTGGTTTATATTACAGTTCAAGTGACTGATAGTAGGAAAGCAGTGATGGAAAGTGAGGCAACGTATTATAAAATTGAATCCCTCTTTATAGCATGTAGATAGTATTTTGAGTGTGGACGGAGGACAAAATTATGCACATTCCTTTTTCAATTCCAAGGAAAAACATCATCGATGAGTCAGTTGTCAAAACACGATGGAAATTGCTCGTTGTTAATTGAGCAAGTTTGATATAATTACACATGCTAAAGATTTAACTTGAAATTTGTTTGAAGAAATTTATTTTTGCTTATACATGATGTCAAGCGCGGTATTAAGTATCATGCTTTTATAACTATTGTTTTAAATATTTTTGTGTTGAAATATTAACGTTTGGGTGTCTGTTTTGTACTGGAGGAGTACCCGAAATAATTATACTCGTCGTGTACAGCTAAACAGCTACCGGCAGTTGTTTGTATTCCTGGAACGCGTTGGATTCGTGTTCGTATGGTACGTTGATTGGAATGACTTAGAGGTCGGTTACTGGGGGTGTGAGTAATTATGTTTCAGCCAGGATTGGATAGAGAACGCGTCTAATCGACGTTTAAAGATCCGCTTAAGATACACATGCTCTGGTAGTTTCTAATTGGATCGTTATAGATGTCGTATCCTTTCTGCTAAATACGTTTTTGGGAGACATTAAGATGAAAAAGGTCATATTTTTATCTCGTAATGTAATGTAAATTTCGATGATTTGGCTGCATTGGTTGATTTTATGTATCAGGGTGAAGTAAATGTGGTTCGGGAACAATTGGCTAGTTTTTTAACAACTGCTGAACTGCTTGCTGTTCAGGGCCTTGCCGATGGTATAGGAAAAGATAATGATAGTTTAGTAGAGGTATGTTTTTCAAAATTGTTAAATATGATTAGATATTTTCTGCTTAAATTAAAATAATACACTTGTATCACGTCAAACTGTGTTTCGGGATGACATTTTTATATCAACGTTATTGTTTTTGTATTCGTAATGACGCAATTTTATTTGATACTAGTGCTTCAAAAAAATAATTAAAAGTCAATAGATCTTGTTCATATATTTGATTTGAATGTAATTTAATATATTATTTTTACAAGATTTATGTTCCATATACATATACATTTATTTAGTTACTATTCTCTGCTTATTTCATACGAATTTCATAGTCTACAGCCTACTTTATCTATTATGTGTGTAACTTAAAATCATTGGAATAATTATTTTTGCATCAACATTAATGTACGTGCCAAATAATACGTGCAGTACACCTTCATACGCTATTGATTATTTCCTGTAAATCAAGAATTTTAATATAATGTACAAAATATATAAAATTTAGCACTAAAATTGTCGCACATATATTTAAAAATTAATTGGAGTGATGTATTTTTCAAAAATTCTTAGAATGTAAGGCCAACGTAAGATTTTACACGGAACTCGTTTCCATTTTCGCGCGTAAGACTACGTCATAAAGACAGGGGAGGGGGTATAGAAAGCGGACTTCAGACGCGCAGCGTAGACTTCCCTTAGTCATCTTACGACTGTGCTGTGAGGAGGGTGCTTTGCTCGCTGGTTTCAAATCCTTTGTGTGCAGTTGTGTGAATCTCTTCTGTTTTGTTCTACAACAAACACGAGCCGGATACAGGTTGGTATACATTTTACTTACTCAATAATTGGGTGAAATAGTTGAGAAAGCATGGCGAGGACAAAGAAGGGACTTTCAAAAACAAACGCCAACAAGCCAGAAACAGAACGGTTACTAACATGGATTGACGAAGTTCGCCGCAAAAGATCAAAGTGTCGCCGAATGCGCAGACGCGATTTACGGATTGAAGCAATGCTGACGTGCGCTCTTTCCAAAGCTAAAAATGATTTACGCATCCGGCGATTATCAGCAGCTTCAAAATGGCAGAAATTTAAAAAACAATGCTTGAAGAAGAAGGTAAATTATACAAATTATGAACTCTACAATGGTGAAGACACGGAAAATCCGGGATCGTCTCAACAGAATCCCCGGGAGGAGCCATCGTGTCCTGAAGTGGGCAGTTTAGACGGTGTCGTGTCTAAGTTGGCAGAAATAAAAGTAACGTTACAACGCTGAAGTAGCGGGAAAAATGCAAGCGATCAGGTTTGGAAGACCTAACTGTGACAAGAGGATTTCTCGCATCGTTTTATCTACCAAATGCGTAGAGATTTCAACAACTAAATGGAATCTCGAGCGATTACGGAGCACCGTGTATTACGTCGGTGCTGCAAGAATAGAAATCGCATTACTATCTTGATGTATATATGGATATTTTTTGTTTGCAGTCTCACCGTACGAGATGGCATTGGGACAAGCGGAGGGAGTTGGTGTTTGCAGCGATGCTGAAGCGTACTGCACGCTCGAGGACCCCATGTTCTCCAGTCTCTGCGCCTTTCATTGGTTTGGTTTATATATTATATTATATGTATTGGTTTGGTAATATACGTAATAATGAGCGTTCGAGGTATGTTCGAAGAGTGTTTGATCCGATATTTTTTATTTTCAGAAATATATACTTTGTATGTTTTATAGTTTGAAGAAAATTTGTATAGTACATTTTAGCTTGTAGATTTAGTAGTATCGTTTCTAATATTCGCTCCATTATACTGTACGTCAAGATTTTGTATATTTGCTTAATGTTGATTAACAGTTTTGTAGACTTTAAGAAATGAAATGAAATTAATAAAATTTGGAAAATGTTTACAGTTTTTCTGCAATCTTCTAGTTCATATTAATGGCAAAAATGCTTTTCTGCCCCGCATACTACACATAACGAAATTCTGTCGCAGGCAAGAGACCCGTACATGTACCCAGGCTGTTGGCCGTCATCGGCAACATTATTTGGCCTGTCTCTGTATGAGATAAGGAACGACGAGAGAGGATTGGTACGGCATAAAGAAGGGGGGAAATGTCTTTCTTTTTAGAAAATCGTGCATGAAGTTTTCTGGCTGATGAATGGGTTGCACCATGATCAAGTTGTACATAAACGTCTCATCACTCCGCGCTTCCGTATCTTGAACATCCAAGCATCAACTAATTCGAAAATCGTTTGACACGCGATACTCATAGGCTTATTGTGACGAACTACAGCAAATTGTAGCAAATCTTATTTGGTGGGCTCTAATACCTTTTGTACGTTATCTGTGCTAATGTGTCTTCTCATGTCCCGAAAAGTGTTTTCATAGCTTGTACCACCAGGTTGTATGCGAGTTGTCGAAGCACACAAGACAAGCCTCCACTGAATATCAATAAGGAGAGACTTCGCTAGGGGTAATGGCCCCCCCTAACGCCAATTCAATATTCAGGAAATATTAGGACTGGCTAGAACTAGAGAACGCGTGAAGGGGGTGCAACTGAAGTTAATTCATAAGAGAATCCTGGAGCATCCCTGTCATACGCGTCGGGTGGTCATCGTGGAGTTTTAGTCGGTAAGAGTCCGACACTACTCTGCTGTTACGCAATTACTGCAACAGCGGAGTGTCCATGAGGATTTCTCCACGTAAAAAAAAAAAAAAAAATTTGTATGTGAGTTACTCTGGCTTATCAATATGCCCTGTTCAAAGTTGGCCATGCTGAATACTGTCACAGGCGTCTATCTTCCTTAATAAGAGCTGTACGGGATCGAATAATGAGACTACCAATATGTGTACTCGTTAGTGTATTTAAAACAGATCTTGTCGCAAAACGATATCTATACAGACGTTTAGTCACAGTTTATACTGAATCGTTTGCGATCACGTTCGTTTAGTCATAATCGTCAGAAGGAGGTCAAAAGATACAAATTCGTCTTGTCTTACGGATACATGTAGCGGCGCCATTGTTTTGCCCGGAGCTTATAATTCCTTACAATACCTCTTGATATTCCGAAGCAAAACAACAACATGGTTTGAAGCAAATTCTAACTCTTTTGACGCTACAGAGCTTTTTAAGGCATGGATAAATTGAATGCATCTTTGTTGAGTCTAGATGATCCAGAATGGCGAACTACCGCAAGTAGAGCAACTAATCGAAATACTAGACATGCACATATACGTAATATGTTTAACATGGATAGGAAATTGTTTTGAAATTTAACAATCATTGCAATAATTACATCGGTTCGGAAGTCGTGTTACTAGATACTTATTGTAATATCGTAAAGTAATTCGAATTAGAAATCAGTTGAAAATAGAAAAACCGTGTACGTCGTGTTTCTGTGGTTCGTTTACATTTAAGAGTGCCTACGTGACTAAAGGCACGTAGTTGGTAGTTCTTACATAGGAATGAGGGAAACAATAGACAACGTTAGAAGAAGGACGGTTTCGCTACGCAAGGCGAGTCGAAAAGTGTGCGTGTTGCGAGAATCAGAGCTAATTGAGTCGTCGAAGAGTAGAGTAGTTAGAGGTATCGAATCGTCGAAGAGTAGAGTTGTGAGAATTGATAGAGTTGTTAGAGAGAGAGAGTGTGTCTGTGTGTTAGATTCGTTGTGACGAGAGTGGTCAAATAACTGTAAAGTTATTTGATATAGATACGAGTATTGCATTTAGTTTCCGTTAAATAAATATCGTTTCCTGTCCAATTTATATATGTATATTCAATTTAATATTAATAAGTTGCAAGTAATCGGGAAAAAATTTCTATCCTTATTTTCCGATATTACATTATTTTCACAGATTTCAATTCATTTATCCATTGATTGATATTAGGACAAATGAGGAACTTCGCATCTTGTTACATTAACAAATAAAATGTATTGTTCCTGATAAATGGTATGCAGAATAGTATTGGAAATAAAAGACTGGTTTATATTACAGTTCAAGTGACTGATAGTAGGAAAGCAGCGAAGGAAAGTGAGGCAACGTATTATAAAATTGAATCCCTAATTATAGCATGTAGATAGTATTTTGAGTGTGGAAGGAGGACAAAATTATGCACACTCCTTTTTCAATTCCAAGGAAAAACATCATCGATGAGTCAGTTGTCAAAACACGATGGAAATTGCTCGTTGTTAATTGAGCAAGTTTGATATAATTACACAAGCTAAAGATTTTACTTGAAATTTGTTTGAAGAAATTTATTTTTGCTTATACCTGATGTCAAGCGCGGTATTAAGTATCATGCTTTTATAACTATTGTTTTAAATATTTTTGTGTTGAAATATTGTCGTTTGGGTGTCTGTTTTGTACTGGAGGAGTACCCGAAATAATTATACTCGTCGTGTACAGCTAAACAGCTACAGGCAGTTGTTTGTATTCCTGGAACGCGTTGGATTCGTGTTCGTATGGTACGTTGATTGGAATGACTTAGAGGTGGGTTACTGGGGGTGTGAGTAATTATGTTTCAGCCAGGATTGGATAGAGAACGCGTTTAATCGACGTTTAAAGATCCGCTTAAGATACACATGCTCTGGTAGTTTCTAATTGGATCGTTATAGATGTCGTATCCTTTCTGCTAAATACGTTTTTGGGAGACATTAAGATGAAAAAGGTCATATTTTTATCTCGTAATGTAATGTAAATTTCGATGATTTGGCTGCATTGGTTGATTTTATGTATCAGGGTGAAGTAAATGTGGTTCGGGAACAATTGGCTAGTTTTTTAACAACTGCTGAACTGCTTGCTGTTCAGGGCCTTGCCGATGGTATAGGAAAAGATAATGATAGTTTAGTAGAGGTATGTTTTTCAAAATTGTTAAATATGATTAGATATTTTCTGCTTAAATTAAAATAATACACTTGTATCACGTCAAACTGTGTTTCGGGATGACATTTTTATATCAACGTTATTGTTTTTGTATTCGTAATGACGCAATTTTATTTGATACTAGTGCTTCAAAAAAATAATTAAAAGTCAATAGATCTTGTTCATATATTTGATTTGAATGTAATTTAATATATTATTTTTACAAGATTTATGTTCCATATACATATACATTTATTTAGTTACTATTCTCTGCTTATTTCATACGAATTTCATAGTCTACAGCCTACTTTATCTATTATGTGTGTAACTTAAAATCATTGGAATAATTATTTTTGCATCAACATTAATGTACGTGCCAAATAATACGTGCAGTACACCTTCATACGCTATTGATTATTTCCTGTAAATCAAGAATTTTAATATAATGTACAAAATATATAAAATTTAGCACTAAAATTGTCGCACATATATTTAAAAATTAATTGGAGTGAAGTATTTTTCAAAAATTCTTAGAATGTAAGGCCAACGTAAGATTTTACACGGAACTAGTTTCCATTTTCGCGCGTAAGACTACGTCATAAAGACAGGGGAGGGGGTATAGAAAGCGGACTTCAGACGCGCAGCGTAGACTTCCCTTAGTCATCTTACGACAGTGCTGTGAGGAGGGTGTTTTGCTCGGTGGTTTCAAATCCTTTGTGTGCAGTTGTGTGAATCTCTTCTGTTTTGTTCTACAACAAACACGAGCCGGATACAGGTTGGTATACATTTTACTTACTCAATAATTGGGTGAAATAGTTGAGAAAGCATGGCGAGGACAAAGAAGGGACTTTCAAAAACAAACGCCAACAAGCCAGAAACAGAACGGTTACTAACATGGATTGACGAAGTTCGCCGCAAAAGATCAAAGTGTCGCCGAATGCGCAGACGCGATTTACGGATTGAAGCAATGCTGACGTGCGCTCTTTCCAAAGCTAAAAATGATTTACGCATCCGGCGATTATCAGCAGCTTCAAAATGGCAGAAATTTAAAAAACAATGCTTGAAGAAGAAGGTAAATTATACAAATTATGAACTCTACAATGGTGAGGACACGGAAAATCCGGGATCGTCTCAACAGAATCCCCGGGAGGAGCCATCGTGTCCTGAAGTGGGCAGTTTAGACGATGTCGTGTCTAAGTTGGCAGAAATAAAAGTAACGTTACAACGCTGAAGTAGCGGGAAAAATGCAAGCGATCAGGTTTGGAAGACCTAACTGTGACAAGAGGATTTCTCGCATCGTTTTATCTACCAAATGCGTAGAGATTTCAACAACTAAATGGAATCTCGAGCGATTACGGAGCACCGTGTATTACGTCGGTGCTGCAAGAATAGAAATCGCATTACTATCTTGATGTATATATGGATATTTTTTGTTTGCAGTCTCACCGTACGAGATGGCATTGGGACAAGCGGAGGGAGTTGGTGTTTGCAGCGATGCTGAAGCGTACTGCACGCTCGAGGACCCCATGTTCTCCAGTCTCTGCGCCTTTCATTGGTTTGGTTTATATATTATATTATATGTATTGGTTTGGTAATATACGTAATAATGAGCGTTCGAGGTATGTTCGAAGAGTGTTTGATCCGATATTTTTTATTTTCAGAAATATATACTTTGTATGTTTTATAGTTTGAAGAAAATTTGTATAGTACATTTTAGCTTGTAGATTTAGTAGTATCGTTTCTAATATTCGCTCCATTATACTGTACGTCAAGATTTTGTATATTTGCTTAATGTTGATTAACAGTTTTGTAGACTTTAAGAAATGAAATGAAATTAATAAAATTTGGAAAATGTTTACAGTTTTTCTGCAATCTTCTAGTTCATATTAATGGCAAAAATGCTTTTCTGCCCCGCATACTACACATAACGAAATTCTGTCGCAGGCAAGAGACCCGTACATGTACCCAGGCTGTTGGCCGTCATCGGCAACATTATTTGGCCTGTCTCTGTATGAGATAAGGAACGACGAGAGAGGATTGGTACGGCATAAAGAAGGGGGGAAATGTCTTTCTTTTTAGAAAATCGTGCATGAAGTTTTCTGGCTGATGAATGGGTTGCACCATGATCAAGTTGTACATAAACGTCTCATCACTCCGCGCTTCCGTATCTTGAACATCCAAGCATCAACTAATTCGAAAATCGTTTGACACGCGATACTCATAGGCTTATTGTGACGAACTACAGCAAATTGTAGCAAATCTTATTTGGTGGGCTCTAATACCTTTTGTACGTTATCTGTGCTAATGTGTCTTCTCATGTCCCGAAAAGTGTTTTCATAGCTTGTACCACCAGGTTGTATGCGAGTTGTCGAAGCACACAAGACAAGCCTCCACTGAATATCAATAAGGAGAGACTGCGCTAGGGGTAATGGCCCCCCCTAACGCCAATTCAATATTCAGGAAATATTAGGACTGGCTAGAACTAGAGAACGCGTGAGGGGGTGCAACTGAAGTTAATTCATAAGAGAATCCTGGAGCATCACTGTCATACGCGTCGGGTGGTCATCGTGGAGTTTTAGTCGGTAAGAGTCCGACACTACTCTGCTGTTACGCAATTACTGCAGCAGCGGAGTGTCCATGAGGATTTCTCCACGTAAAAAAAAAAAAAAAAAAATTTGTATGTGAGTTACTCTGGCTTATCAATATGCCCTGTTCAAAGTTGGCCATGCTGAGTACTGTCACAGGCGTCTATCTTCCTTAAGAAGAGCTGTACGGGATCGAATAATGAGACTACCAATATGTGTACTCGTTAGTGTATTTAAAACAGATCTTGTCGCAAAACGATATCTATACAGACGTTTAGTCACAGTTTATACTGAATCGTTTGCGATCACGTTCGTTTAGTCATTATCGTCAGAAGGAGGTCAAAAGATACAAATTCGTCTTGTCTTACGGATACATGTAGCGGCGCCATTGTTTTGCCCGGAGCTTATAATTCCTTACAATTCCTCTTGATATTCCGAAGCAAAACAACAACATGGTTTGAAGCAAATTCTAACTCTTTTGACGCTTCAGAGCTTTTTAAGGCATGGATAAATTGAATGCATCTTTGTTGAGTCTAGATGATCCAGAATGGCGAACTACCGCAAGTAGAGCAACTAATCGAAATACTAGACATGCACATATACGTAATATGTTTAACATGGATAGGAAATTGTTTTGAAATTTAACAATCATTGCAATAATTACATCGGTTCGAAAGTCGTGTTACTAGATACTTATTGTAATATCGTAAAGTAATTCGAATTAGAAATCAGTTGAAAATAGAAAAACCGTGTACGTCGTGTTTCTGTGGTTCGTTTACATTTAAGAGTGCCTACGTGACTAAAGGCACGTAGTTGGTAGTTCTTACATAGGTATGAGGGAAGCAATAGACAACGTTAGAAGAAGGACGGTTTCGCTACGCAAGGCGAGTCGAAAAGTGTGCGTGTTGCGAGAACCAGAGCTAATTGAGTCGTCGAAGATTAGAGTCGTTAGAGGTATCGAGTCGTCGAAGAGTAGAGTTGTGAGAATTGATAGAGTTGTTAGAGAGAGCGAGTGTGTGTGTGTTAGATTCGTTGTGACGAGAGTGGTCAAATAACTGTAAAGTTATTTGATATAGATACGAGTATTGCATTTAGTTTCCGTTAAATAAATATCGTTTCCTGTCCAATTTATTTATGTCGGAGAAGCAGGGGGGATAGGGTTGTCGGTGTTTGAGGAGTCTTCATTGAAGGTAGCCATCGTTGCGGTGTAACGAAGATACGATTTATTGACACAGGTATGAATAACACAGGTTTGGCAATCTACCACGGCGGTGAGACGTCCGCGACACTAGTGACAGTGGTATCCGGTTCAATAACGAATCCGCGGCCAACGGGATGACAGATGGGCGTTCTCGCTGAATCTAAGTCTGACTCGTAAAAATAATTGCTGAGCGTAAAAACGTTACTCTTTGGTCGACGGGAGCGCGTAAAAGAATGCCCGTCCCGTCCCGATGATGCCACAGAGGAAAGCTATAATGGGGTGTGTCTAAGGACACGAGGTCATCGGATTCGTCGAGGAAAGCCTTCGTTTAGGAAGTAAGGGAAATTGACGTTGCTGCTAATTGGTCAATCTCCATATCGGTGGTTAGAAAAAGATGCTAGCCGCCCTCGAGGGAAAGTTGCTAGTGGGAGACGCCGTTCGTTAAAATATATGTCTCCCCTATCTTCCCGTAGTTGGGACAAAGACTGTTTGTCTGTTTGAAGGACTTTAGTTAACTAAACCTTAAGATTTATTACGGGCCCTCGGGCTAGCCGAACATGTACTGCGGAGACGCATCGACATCTGGCAATCATCTTACTCGAAGAATAGGGTCTGCGTGTGGCGAGACACGGGACAGAAACCGTTGGAATGTTTACTGTCGCGTGTCGCCACGAATATTTCTTTTAAGGAGAGCTATAGAATTATTCCATATGTTTGTTGGGCAAAGCGTTCATCCCTTGACCGCGGCTACGTTGGGCGACAGACTGTCGCCTCGAGCCGTCACTAATCTCGAACAATTACAATCGGATTGAATAACTACAATAGTTTAGTTACAGTTATAGTAGACTTTAGATTGCAATGTTGCGGGGCTATCCGAAGGTTCCGGTGTCCTTTCATCTCCGACACGGCCATCCTGACTATCACACGTCCTCGTGTGTGGCTAAGATATCGTGTTTTCTTACATTAGCTTCGATGCAACTGACATTATTTACAATTTAACTAAGTGTCCAAGAAAGTCAAGGGTCCATTTCAACAACGAGGTTTTGTTCGGAGGTTTGACATGCAAGGAAATGAAAGAGGGCTCGAATTAGTAGCGCTATAATTTGTGTTTAAAGAGCTGGTTGCATTCTGTGAGTTACCAGTCAGACCGTAATGACACGGCAGATCATTTCGATTTCGTACACCGAAGAGTCTCAGTTTGTTGGATCATGTTACTGCGTTGGGTGTATCACTGTGGGTATGTTACAGATGTATGAGGCATCACAGTGGATATATTGCGTATGTGCAAAACGTCACCGTGGATATATTACAGATATATGAGACATCACAGTGGATATATTTCGTATGTGCAAAACGTCACCGTGGATATATTACAGATATATGAGACATCACAGTGGATATATTGCGTATGTGCAAAACGTCACTGTGGATATATTACAGATATATGAGACATCACAGTGGATACATTGCGTATGTGCAAAACGTCACTGTGGATATATACTACAGCTACAACGCAGTGTTAGTGATCCTCTGAGGTCGGTGTACTTGCATCGATATTATCACCGTCGTCGTCATCACCGCAGACGTCCAACTCAGCAGGGACGCAGCCTTCCGGCATCTTTCTCAGTCTGTCATGTCTGTCCTTATATGATCGTTTTCCGTCTAGAGTTTTTAAGGTATACCTATCTCCTTCCAAAATCTCTGCTATCTCGAACGGATCCCTGAATTTCGGATCTAACTTCGTCTGGTTCCTTTCCTCGTTTTTGCGTAACACGAAATCGCCAAGGTTGAACCTAGTTATTTTAGCTTTGATTTCATCGAACTTATCTTTATCGTATTTGGCGCTTGCTTCTATATCCTTTATCGCCTGTTGTCTTACATGGGAGATATTTACTTCTCTTTCTTCGATATTGTCGAGTAGGGATAAGCCGTAGGGTCTCGCTGTTCTACCGATTAGTAGTTCCAACGGGCTTGACTTAGTCACGCGGTTGGTGGTACAATTTAAGGCCAGTTGTATTTCCCCGATCGCGTCTTGCCAGGACCGCCCAGTGGTTTCTATTGTTGTGAACATGTTTTTTAGCGTACTCATAACACGCTCTACCTGTCCGTTGGCCCTACTAGCTCCGGTCGCAATTAAATGGAGTTTAATGTATTTATCTTGACAAAAGTCTCGAAATTCTTTGCCCGTAAAACATCTTCCCTGATCCGCTATTACCCGGCAGGGACTGCCGAACAAAAATATATCGGACTTAAGCGCTTTAATGGTGTTAATGGAATCTATCTTACGGGTATGATGCAAGTATACGAACTTGGTGAAGGCGTCGACCAACACAATGACGTATTCCTTCGAATCGTTCTTACCGCTTTGTTTGCCCGTTATGTCCATATGAACCGTGTGCCAAGGTATGCTGGTCTTAGGTATGGGGTGTAATTCGGCTTGTACTCGACCCGAACTTGCCTTTGAAACTCGACAAGCATGACAGTTCTCTACGAATTTGCGAACATACATCGCCATTCCTTCGAACCAATAATACTCGTACAGTTTCTCAAGCGTTTTATCCCAACCTAAGTGCATAATGGACTGGTGCACATGGTTAATAACAGACCACCTAAACCCTCTCGGCACGATGGGCAGGCAGAAAGTTCTACCTTTTTTCCTGTCTTCTACGATGAAGAGTGCCGGACCGTAACTCATACGTATTCGCGACGTCTTCCGCGAGCTCTTCGTTCTGTAATTTATTGACGATCTCAGAAATTTGTGGGTCGCGACGTTGTTCCGCTAGTAGCCAATCGTCGGAGATTTCGGTTAGGTTAATTTCTTTCTCTGCAATTTTGCTGAACGTACCGCGATCTAAGTCTACGGGATTTCGCGAAAAGAAATCTACGTGGGTCATTCGTTTACCCTCCCGGTACATAATGTCAAAGGTAAAAGTTTGCAGGTAAGCCCACCACCTGTAAACCCTGTCGTTCAAGTGTACCTTATTGCGGGATGCTTTCAGGGAGTTGCAGTCGGTGACAACAAGAAATTCTCGTCCGTGTAAGTAATGCCGGAAGTGCTTGACGGCGTTTACAACTGCTAGCGTTTCCAATTCGTAGGAATGATACCTAGATTCTGCAGGGCTAGTTCTTTTGCTGTAATATTCCACTACTCGATTTTTACCTTCAACCCTGTGCATTAAAATGGCCCCATAACCTTCCGAGCTAGCATCCGTATGTAGTTCTATTGGGTAATTGGGGTCAAATATCATTAGCACCGGCGCGTCAGTCAGGACGGAAATTACCTTTTGTCTTATCTGTTCGTGCCGGTCCGTCCAAGGTATATTCTTGTTACTCGAGGTGAGTGCGTACAGGGGTTTCATCACTTGTGAGAATTTGGGAATGAAGTTTCGGCAGTAAGAGGCCAAACCTATGAATTGTCTGAGTTGTGTGACGGTCGACGGTGCAGGTAAATAACTCAAGGCTTGTATTTTACCCGGGTTTGGACGGACTTTTCCGTTACGAATTACATATCCCAAATAGAGTACCGACGTCTTTAAAAAGGAACATTTTGCAAAGTTAAAGGAGAATCCGGCTTTCACGAGGGTATCTAATACGGTGTTCGACCTTTCTAGGGCTTGATCTACTGAGTCGGCAATAATTAGGACGTCGTCCAAGTGAATGGCCCTCTGAAAAACGGATGGTGCATTTTTCAATCCGAAAGGCATAGTTACGTACTCGTATTGCCGGTCGGGTGTAACGAACGCCGTATATTCCGTCGAATTGGGATGAATGGGGATTTGGTGGAACCCGCTGGCCATGTCTAGGCTAATGAAGTATCTCGCCTTCTGCAATCTCGCGATTTGATCCGCGATAAGGGGTAGGTGATACCGGTCCGCGACCGTATTTTTGTTCAATGCTCGAAAGTCTACACACAGTCTATCCGAGCCGTCCTTTTTCTTCACGAGTAGTATAGGGCTCGCGAACGGTGAGTTACTAGGCCTTACAATCTTCGCTTTGATTAACTCGTCTATTCTCTCACGCACTATCCTCCGCTCTTCTTCGCTAAGTCTGTAAGGACTTCTTTGCACGGTGACATTAGGATCGATTAACCGTATTTCTAACTGCCCCGTGCATACGCGGGCACGTGGGAAGCCCGTAATGAATGAATCTTTGAACTTCTCGAGAACAGAAATTAACCGACTTTTATCGTTACCGATCACGTCAGTATCGGCCGCGTTAATATCGATCTCGTCTTCGGGGGTTTTACTACAGGTGTTGACCACCTTTGTTCTACAAATATCGACGCTATTTCGTGTAATGTATACGTCGAAACCCTGGCTTAAAATCTCGCGACCAACCATGATATCGTAATTCAGATAAGTATCGGCAAGAACATGGAAGGTTATCTCCAATGTAAGACCGTTTATGCATACCGTGGACAAGATCTGGGACGTACTCTTAACATGGGTGTTTCCTATTCCTCGCATTACTACTAGCTCAGTCGTCCTCTTACCGGAGAATTTCGAGGCAGCCGACTCTCTAATTAATGAGCACTCGGCTCCGGAATCGAAGTAAAATGGGAACGACTCACCCAGATGACTTAGGGTACCAGCTGGGGACTCCACCGCGCAGCAGTTGACTACACGTTCATTCTTGGTACTGGCCTTTTTGTCCCGTCGTAGCGGGCAGTCAGGTGCGATATGGCCCTCCGCCTGACACTTAAAGCAAACCACCTGTGGCTATGCGTCCGGTCGCCTTCCTCCCTGGCGTTGTGTACTCCTTTGCTGTTGCTCACGCTTCCTCGTCCTACAATCCGCGAGTTTATGTCCTGGTTTGCCACAGTGAAGGCATCTCGGGAGGCGGGCCGACGAGTGGCGTCGTTTTGCTTCAGGTTCCGCCGATGGATTATTTGGCGAAGGTACTGGCGTCTTCTTCGCGTGAGAGAAGATTCTCATTTCCCTCTGGAATTGCTCGAGGGTCCGAATATCGTCCCCGAATGCTATCCTTTCGAAACGCTGGTCGTACCAGATCAGTCGCAGAAGGATAACGGCGTTGATCAGCTCGACATTGGATAGATTTCCCCATTTCGCCGACAGAAGGGAGTGGAGGCGATTTCCAAAAGTCCCAGCGGTTTCGTCCTCCAGTGGTGATTCGTCGAGCACCCTGATTAGCACCGAGGTTGCCGTCTCCGTGCCTCCGTAGCGAGCAAGAAAAAGTTCCCTAAACTTTGTCCAAGTAAGACCGTTGACCGGGACATGCGTAAGCCACTCTGCCGCGGTACCCTCTAAAGCACGACTTATAGCAATATATAACTCGTAGTCTCGTAGGGACACTTTGTCCATAACCGCACTAACAGCCGCGCACCACGAAGCTGGGCTGGTGCCCGCGTTCCCGGGGTTGAAACGGGGTAGCGCTACACTCATCGTCTCCGTACTCGGCCTTTGCGTCAGTGTCCGAATTAGCTCTTCCATGGCGTTGATCCGCCCTTGCATCTCTTGAATCCGTGCGGATCCCACTTCTGATGTCGGAGAAGCAGGGGGGATAGGGTTGTCGGTGTTTGAGGAGTCTTCATTGAAGGTAGCCATCGTTGCGGTGTAACGAAGATACGATTTATTGACACAGGTATGAATAACACAGGTTTGACAATCTATCACGGCGGTGAGACGTCCGCGACACTAGTGACAGTGATCTCAGGTTCAATAACGAATCCGCGGTCAACGGGATGACAGATAGGCGTTCTCGCTGAATCTAAGTCTGACTCGTAAACGATAATTGCTGAGCGTAAAGACGTTACTCTTTAGTCGACGGGAGCGCGTCAAAGAATGCGCGTCCCGTCCCGATGATTCCACAGAGGAAAACTATACTGGGGTGTGTCTAAGGCCACGAGATCATCGGATTCGTCGAGGAAAGCCTTCGTTTAGGAAGTAAGGGAAATTGACGTTGCTGCTAATTGGTCAATCTCCATATCGGTGGTTAGAAAAAGATGCTAGCCGCCCTCGAGGGAAAGTTGCTAGTGGGAGACGCCGTTCGTTAAAAAATATGTCTCCCCTATCTTCCCGTAGTTGCGACAAAGACTGTTTGTCTGTTTGAAGGACTTTAGTTAACTAAACCTTAAGATTTATTACGGGCCCTCGGGCTAGCCGAACATGTACTGCGGAGACGCATCGACATCTGGCAATCATCTTACTCGAAGAATAGGGTCTGCGTGTGGCGAGCCACGGGACAGAAACCGTTGGAATGTTTACTGTCGCGTGTCGCCACGAATATTTCTTTTAAGGAGAGCTATAGAATTATTCCATATGTTTGTTGGGCAAAGCGTTCATCCCTTGACCGCGGCTACGTTGGGCGACAGACCGTCGCCTCGAGCCAAAGCTCACCCTCACTAATCTCGAACAATTACAATCGGATTGAATAACTACAATAGTTTAGTTACAGTTATAGTAGACTTTAGATTGCAATGTTGCGGGGCTATCCGAAGGTTCCGGTGTCCTTTCATCTCCGACATATATGTATATTCAATTTAATATTAATAAGTTGCAAGTAATCGGGAAAAAATTTCTATCCTTATTTTCCGATATTACATTATTTTCACAGATTTCAATTCACTTATCCATTGATTGATATTAGGACAAATGAGGAACTTCGCATCTTCTTAGATTAACAAATAAAATGTATTGTTCCTCATAAATGGTATGCAGAATAGTATTGGAAATAAAAGAATGGTTTATATTACAGTTCAAGTGATTGATAGTAGGAAAGCAGTCATGGAAAGTGAGGCAACGTATTATAAAATTGAATCTCTAATTATAGCATGTAGATAGTACTTTGAGTGTGGACGGAGGACAAAATTATGCACATTTCTTTTTCAATTCCAAGGAAAAACATCATCGATGAGTCAGTTGTCAAAACACG
>NW_022885516.1:0-15511 GCF_011952205.1 Bombus bifarius
CCCTCGGCCACTCTCCAGTCGCGGATTCGCCCGAGCAGCTCCGGGGTAGCCCACGTGATGTCCACCACCGAGGATCCTCTCCACGCCACGCAGGTGCTCGCCGAGCCCCTGTTCGCCAGCAGGAGCCCCAGACCCGCTGCCCAGTCGGTGAGCATCCTTCCTCGGGAGTTGGTCCTTGGATTTCCCCATTGGGTCGAGTGGGCGTTGAAGTCCCCCAGCACGAGCACCTGGCGGGGGAGGCATCCTCGGATGCACTCGCCGACTCGGTCCAGGAAGTCCCCGTACGCGGCCAGGTCGATGTTCGGAGAGACGTACACCGCCACCACAGCCGCTCCTAGCCACTCGACCGCGACGAAGCCGTTGCCACGGTCCAGCGAGACGCACGAGGCCGACGTCCACGTTATCGCCGCGGATCCGTCCAGGTCCCCGATCCAGTTGGGCGAGTCGGGTATACGGTGCGGTTCGGCCACCGCCGCTAGGGCCACCTCGTTCTCCCGGATGGTCTGGACGAGCAGATCTTGCGCTCGTCTCGACCTACCGAGGTTGCATTGCAGCAGGCGCTTGAACTATGCCGTCACCTCCATGGCCTCCTCCCGGCCATCCGCCGCTGCTGTTGGTGGTTCGGCGGCGCTTCCTGGTGTCCGTACCGCGGCGGCTGCTGCTGCTGCTACCGCTGCTGGTTGGCGGGTCGGTCTCCTCCTCTTGACCTTCGGGGGATTGCACGCCTCTCCGCCCATCCTGTGGTTCGCGGGTGCCCCGAGCGATTCGCACAGCGGACACTTGGGAGCGGAGGCGGGACAGCCTCTGGCGCGGTGTCCGCTCCCGCCGCACCTGTAGCACAGGTGCCCTCGGTCTTCGCCGGATACGCACGTGGCGCGCACGTGCCCCAGTTCCAGGCACCTGAAGCACTGCAACGGGCGCTTCGGCACGGCCCTTATCCTCGCCGTTGACCAGCCCAGGGCTATCTTCTCCGCCTGGGCCAGCTTGCGGGCTCCTGCAGCCGGGCACTTGATCCATGCCGACCCGAGGCCGCCTCTGGTGGCGCCGATCTCGCCCACCTGCACCTCCGCGCTGCCGCATCCCGCCGCCGAGGCCAGTGCTCTCCGCAGCTCCTCCTTCCTGACCGAGATGTCTATCCCGGTCACGCGTAGCTCCGCCATCCTGGTCGGGGTGGCGATTCTCACCGCCGTCGGGTCCAGGGTCTCGGCCAGCCGCGACGCCAGTAGCGTCGCCTTTCCCCTGTCCTTGTCGCCGGGAACTTGTATTATAATGGCGCCCGTCATCGCCTTCTTCATCTCCAGGCGCTCCGTCCCGAGCTCCGACAGCGGAATCCTCGTTCTCGCTGCCTCCAGGACGTCGGCGTACGACATCCTCGCTCCCTCGTTTAACGTCAGGGTCACCGCGGATGTTCGCGGTGCGCGAGGGGGCGTGACCACCTTGGGTGTCCGCGGTGGTCCTCTCTGCATTGCGGGGGCGTTCGCCTTCGGTGCGCCCGTCGCGCCGCCGGGCTGGGGTTGCTGCTGCCGCTGTACCCGCGTCGGTGGTGGCGCGGTCGATCCTTTCCTCGCCGCCTCTGCTCCGGCGGCGGCGGCGACGGCTGCCTTCGTCCGGTTCGCCGTCTTCTTGTTTCTCCTCCTCTTCTTCTTTGTTTCCACCAACTCCCATCCGCCGTCGTCCCGTTCCCTTCGGGTCGGCGTCGGCTGGGCCGCGGGAGGGTCGACGGGGCGGTCCCCGCTGGGTCGTCCTTCGGGGGTGCGTTGCCGTCGCGCGTCCCCGAATCGTTCCTCGATTGTCCTGAGAATGGAGGGTCCCAGTTCTCGGACCGCTCTTTCCAGGGCGTCCAGCCGCGTCCTGTCGTTTCCGCCTTCCCACGGCGGGCGGGCGTATTCGGGCGCCGCGTCGGCGCATCGCGGGCACTCGTTGACGTGGGCGGCCAGTCTCCTCAGTTCCTGGCGGAGGGCCGCGTTCTCCCCCTCCAGCACGGACAGCCTCGCGTGCACGTCGTCGCCGGCGCCTCGCGCTGGCCTCGCCCTCCTCGCGGATTCCTCGTTCCAGGCGGCGGTGATGTAACTCGCCGCGTTTTTGAGGGATCTGATGTAAGTCCCCTTCAGGTTTGACGACGTCGTCGCGACGTGCATTATCTCCGACACGTGCATCGTCAAACCCGCGCTGATCTCCGCCGGGGAGCTCGTCCTCATCTGCACCTCCAGCTCTTCCGACACCTCCGGTGTTGTCGTGGCTCCCGTTCTCTTCCTCTTGCACCTGGACGCCATCGAAGCCAGCGACGAGCGCGAGGCGAACGAGGCGACCGACTCCTCGTCGTCGGACCTCGCCCGCCCCCGCGATCCCCCCGCCAGCGGTGTCGTACCGTCGTCCATCGTGGTCGGCGCGAGAAAAACGTACTCGGACCTGTTCGCGGCTCTCGGCGAACGTCTCGTCGCCTTCCTCGGAGGCTCCTCCGCGGTCTCCGTCCTGTCATCCTCTGGATGTCCTCCTGTGGTTATCCTCCTCCTCTCTCCTGCTGTTCCGTCGCCAGTCGTATAAACGCGTCCGGGGGCCTGACGGTCCACCCTCGGACGGCCGTGGTCGCGAGATATCGACGCAGCGGGGCCCACTTCACTACCCACGACTGCGCCGGTACTGGGGTATCCCTCCCCTGCACCGTAAACGTTGTCGTTTCTGTTCTCCATTTCCATGTTTTTGTTTGTTTTTCGCCAAGGTCGTCGTCGAAGTCTCCGTCCTGGTGCCACTCACTCTTTCGCACCCTGCCCCGGTCGAAGCCGGTGCAGGGCGACAGGGAGCCCCGCGAGAAGGTGAGGTGAGTGGTCTTGACAGACATGGGCCCGCCAACTTCTCCGAAGTTCTCCGCACCGGATCGGCGAACCGACGGGTGCCAAGGGCACCGATCGGCCGCCACCCGACTGTAAGAGAACATCAGATCCATCGGGGTTTCCCAGGGCATGGTCCTATGCCCCGGGAACCCATGCCCGCCTCGTGCTCCCCAACCTAACCCCAACCTAACCCCAACCTAACCCCAACCTAACCCCAACCTAACCTAACCCCAACCTAACCCCAACCTAACCCCAACCTAACCCCAACCTAACCCCAGTGTCCAACGGTGTCCATCGGTGTCCAACGGTGTCCAACGGTGTCCAACGTTGTCCCACGGCGTCCAACGTTGCAGTACAGTGTGCAATACAGTGTGCAACAGCGTCCAGCGTTATCCAACATTGTCCCACGGCGTCCAACGTTACAGTACAGTACAGTGTAGGTCATCCAAGATTCTTTCGTGGCTTTTGGTGATCCATACAGGACCAACGACGTCCCACGGTGTCCAACGGTGTCCCAGGGTGCAGTCCAGTCTAGATCATCCATAATTCTCTTAGAGGATTTTGGTGATCCAAACTGGACTGGTGCGTAGTTCTTGGCTTGGTATCGTTTTCCACAGATTAATCAACTGATTAAATTTTGGATAGCGATGTCAATTACCAGGTCTCACCACGAGGAGGTGACTATGCACGTACCCCCGTACACGAGATAACCATGAGATTCGGCGGAAAGCCCCAGGATTGACCGTAACTCGATTCCTGTTTCGCCGTTCGAAACTTACACGAGTCGCGGTCGATGGCGCCGACCGATGAGGCTTGTGATCCACGGGTAATTCAGCCGTGGATCCAGCACATAGGCCAGCAACTTAATACACTCCAACTGAACGTGTGGAACCCGGGGATGGGCCGCTGAACAGGATTACGAAGGCAAGAGGCCTCAACTGAACAGTGGGGTCCACTCACGGGGAGGGACCGCTGAACAGGATTACGAAGGCATTGACCTCAACTGAACAGTGGGGTCCACTCCCGCGGGCCCGAACAGAATTACGGAGGACGTGAAATTGCAGGTCCCTGACCGAGTACCAAAGTACCAATCGGACAGGACTGCAGATCCACGACTGAATCCCCAACAGATTCGCAAGCATCACCGGCGCGACGACAACTCCCGCGATCCGATGCGAACGTCGAGCAGTCGTCGAGCAGTCACCCAGACAGAGGTTTCCTTGAGGCGACTTGCGAATCCAAGGAGTTGTCCAGTGTACGTTGACCCGCACGTACCCGGAATACGCACGAGCGAGTACGTCACGCTACGGTTTGAAAGAACTGAGTGATCGCGAACCGATAAATCGCGAGTACAATAAGTACTGTGTGGTAAGCGAGTGAAGGGAGACGAGATTTTTCTTTTTCTTTTTCGTTCTAAGGTGGATAAATGTCGTTGTACAGAATGAGCTCACAATGCACTTAACATAGGTATCTACCTTATGATTAATTAAGGCTAAACCGCTCGCATCCCACGGTGTCCCGCGATGTCCCACGATGTCCCACAATGTCCCACGGCGCCCCCGCGGGGGGGTCTTAGTCCGGTCTAGATCACCAAAACTATTTTGGATGATCAAGACCAGACTATATTGAAGTAGTTTTTAGCTTGATATCGTTTCTCAAATAATAATACTAATATTCAAAATAGTACTTGGTGTATTATTATTTGCGAAACGATACCAATTACCGGGACCCACCACGAGGAGGTAACTACGCTCGGGTCCCATTTACATAAACAGTTTTTAAGCATTGGAAGCAGAGATGTAAAATTATTTTATAATAAAGCGATACTGTAGCGGCGATATTGTTTTGCCGATTTAATACGATATCCATTTTTATCATTTCAATAGTTTCTGCAAACTAAGACTAAATTCACACTTCTTTAATACTAGTTTCGACTATCACTTAGTTTGAACAGAATTCTCTTAGAGGCTTTTGGTGTTCCAAACGGGACTGGTGCGTAGTTCTTAGCTTGGCATCGTTTTCCAAAGATTAATCAGCTGATTAATTTTTGGAAAAGGATGCCAATTACCAGGTCTCACCACGAGGAGGTGACTACGCACGAGACCCGCCCATGAGTTATTCAACATTATGCATCGGTCTCGACATTCAACCTACTGGCAAGAATGTCGAGTTCCCACTCTACTTCATGGGCCTGCGTAAAGAGATAGTTGTTTCGTAGCCTAACTGCGAAACACATATCTCCAACGCAGCGCTTACATGAATCTTTACAAACGTAGAACAAAGCCTACGTAACGCAACATCCATCTCCCACACAACGATTACATCGATCAGTACAAATATCCTACAATAATTCGCATCCCTACTGGCATCATTCGGTATCAAACACACATTTATCCAACTTGGAATGAAAGGAAGAAAATGTAGCTACTGACACTGTATATACCATTTCGTGTCTCGCAGAAGACACATACGAGTCGCTGTACTAAACTAGTTATCGTTCTATTTGTGCGACACTGTAAGATATTGAAGATACTGAAAAGTTATAAACTCTAACGTGATCTAAATAAGTATCCCTTAAAAATGGGTAAACAAGAAAATGCCCGATGAATCAGATGATAAAGGAAAAAATCGCGCGCGCCCGAAACGAACGAGATCGCGATCTCTCGAAAGAACTAACAAACCTACGCGACGTACCCCCGTACACGAGATAACCCCGAGGTTCAGCGGAAAGCCCAAGAATTGACCGTAACTCGATTCCTGTTTCGCCGTTCGAAACTTACACGAGTCGCGGTCGATGGCGCCGACCGATGATGCTAGTGATCCACGGGTAATTCAGCCGTGGATCCAGCACATAGGCCAGCAACTTAACACACTCCAACTGAACATGTGGAACCCGGGGATGGACCGCTGATCAGGATTACGAAGGCAAGAGGCCTCAACTGAACAGTGGGGTCCACTCACGGGGAGGGACCGCTGAACAGGATTACGAAGGCATTGACCTCAACTGAACAGTGGGGTCCACTCCCGCGGGCCCGAACAGAATTACGGAGGACGTGAAATTGCAGGTCCCTGACCGAGTACCAAAGTACCAATCGGACAGGACTGCAGATCCACGACTGAATCCCCAACAGATTCGCCAGCATCACCGGCGCGACGACAACTCCCGCGATACGATGCGAACGTCGAGCAGTCGTCGAGCAGTCACCAGGACAGAGGTGTGCTTGGGGCGACTTACGAATCCAAAGAGTTGGCCAGTGCACGTTGACCCGCACGTACCCGGAATACGCGAGAGCGAGTACGTCACGCTACGGTTAGAAAGAACTGAGCGACCGTGAACCGATAAATCGTGGGAACAATTTTTTCAATGTGGTAAGCGAGGAGATCACGAGAGACCAGATTTTTATTTTTCGTTCCCAGATAGATAAGTATCTTTGTACAGAATGAGCTCACAATGCACATGACATAGGCATCTATCTTATGATTAATTAAGGCTAAAACGCTCGCATCCCACGGTGTCCCGCGATGTCCCACGATGTCCCACGATGTCCCACGGCGCCCCCGCGGGGGGTCTTAGTCCGGTCTAGATCACCAAAACTATTTTGGATGATCAAGACCAGACTATATTGAAGTAGTTTTTAGCTTGATATCGTTTCTCAAATAATAATACTAATATTCAAAATAGTTCTTGGTGTATTATTATTTGGGAAACGATACCAATTACCGGGACCCACCACGAGGAGGTAACTACGCTCGGGTCCCATTTACATAAACAGTTTTTAAGCATTGGAAGCAGAGATGTAAAATTATTTTATAATAAAGCGATACTGTAGCGGCGATATTGTTTTGCCGATTTAATACGATATCCATTTTTATCATTTCAATAGTTTCTGCAAACTGAGACTAAATTCGCACTTCTTTAATACTAGTTTCGACTATCACTTAGTTTGAACAGAATTCTCTTAGAGGCTTTTGGTGTTCCAAACGGGACTGGTGCGTAGTTCTTAGCTTGGCATCGTTTTCCAAAGATTAATCAGCTGATTAATTTTTGGAAAAGGATGCCAATTACCAGGTCTCACCACGAGGAGGTGACTACGCACGAGACCCGCCCATGAGTTATTCAACATTATGCATCGGTCTCGACATTCAACCTACTGGCAAGAATGTCGAGTTCCCACTCTACTTCATGGGCCTGCGTAAAGAGATAGTTGTTTCGCAGCCTAACTGCGAAACACATATCTCCAACGCAGCGCTTACATGAATCTTTACAAACGTAGAACAAAGCCTACGTAACGCAACATCCATCTCCCACACAACGATTACATCGATCAGTACAAATATCCTACAATAATTCGCATCCCTACTGGCATCATTCGGTATCAAACACACATTTATCCAACTTGGACTGAAAGGAAGAAAATGTAGCTACTGACACTGTATATACCATTTCGTGTCTCGCAGAAGACACATACGAGTCGCTGTACTAAACTAGTTATCGTTCTATTTGTGCGACACTGTAAGATATTGAAGATACTGAAAAGTTATAAACTCTAACGTGATCTAAATAAGTATCCCTTAAAAATGGGTAAACAAGAAAATGCCCGATGAATCAGATGATAAAGGAAAAAATCGCGCCGCGCCCGAAACGAACGAGATCGCGATCTCTCGAAAGAACTAACAAACCTACCCGACGTACCCCCGTACACGAGATAACCCCGAGGTTCAGCGGAAAGCCCAAGAATTGACTGTAACTCGATTCCTGTTTCGCCGTTCGAAACTTACACGAGTCGCGGTCGATGGCGCCGACCGATGATGCTAGTGATCCACGGGTAATTCAGCCGTGGATCCAGCACATAGGCCAGCAACTTAACACACTCCAACTGAACATGTGGAACCCGGGGATGGACCGCTGATCAGGATTACGAAGGCAAGAGGCCTCAACTGAACAGTGGGGTCCACTCACGGGGAGGGACCGCTGAACAGGATTACGAAGGCATTGACCTCAACTGAACAGTGGGGTCCAGTCCCGCGGGCCCGAACAGAATTACGGAGGACGTGAAATTGCAGGTCCCTGACCGAGTACCAAAGTACCAATCGGACAGGACTGCAGATCCACGACTGAATCCCCAACAGATTCGCAAGCATCACCGGCGCGACGACAACTCCCGCGATCCGATGCGAACGTCGAGCAGTCGTCGAGCAGTCACCCAGACAGAGGTTTCCTTGAGGCGACTTGCGAATCCAAGGAGTTGTCCAGTGTACGTTGACCCGC
Organism: Bombus bifarius; assembly: GCF_011952205.1. NCBI lineage: Eukaryota > Metazoa > Arthropoda > Insecta > Hymenoptera > Apidae > Bombus > Bombus bifarius. Next base: position 8,101 of record NW_022885516.1, read on the forward strand.
ACGTACCCGGAATACGCACGAGCGAGTACGTCACGCTACGGTTTGAAAGAACTGAGTGATCGCGAACCGATAAATCGCGAGTACAATAAGTACTGTGTGGTAAGCGAGTGAAGGGAGACGAGATTTTTCTTTTTTTCGTTCTAAGGTGGATAAATGTCGTTGTACAGAATGAGCTCACAATGCACTTAACATAGGTATCTACCTTATGATTAATTAAGGCTAAACCGCTCGCATCCCACGGTGTCCCGCGATGTCCCACGATGTCCCACAATGTCCCACGGCGCCCCCGCGGGGGGGTCTTAGTCCGGTCTAGATCACCAAAACTATTTTGGATGATCAAGACCAGACTATATTGAAGTAGTTTTTAGCTTGATATCGTTTCTCAAATAATAATACTAATATTCAAAACAGTACTTGGTGTATTATTATTTGCGAAACGATACCAATTACCGGGACCCACCACGAGGAGGTAACTACGCTCGGGTCCCATTTACATAAACAGATTTTAAGCATTGGAAGCAGAGATGTAAAATTATTTTATAATAAAGCGATACTGTAGCGGCGATATTGTTTTGCCGATTTAATACGTTATCCATTTTTATCATTTTAATAGTTTCTGCAAACTAAGATTAAATTCACACTTCTCTAATACTAGTTTACGACTATCCATTAGTTTGAACAAAATTCTCTTAGAGGCTTTTAGCGATCCAAACTGGACTGTTGCGTAGTTCTTGGCTTGGTATCGTTTTCCAAAGATTAATCAGCTTATTAGTTTTTGGAAAAGGATGCCAATTACCAGGTCTCACCACGAGGAGGTGACTACGCACGAGACCCGCCCATGAGTGATTCAAAATTATGCATCGGTCTCGACATTCAACCTATTGGTAAGAATGTCGAGTTCTGACTCTACATCATGGGCCTGCGTAAAGAGATAGTTATTTCGTAGCATAACCGCGAAACACCTATCTCCTACGCAGCAGTTACACGAATCTTTACAAACGTAAAACAACATACATAACACACCATCTATCTCCCACACAACGACTACATCGATCAGTACAATAATTCGCAACCCTACTGACCGCATTCGGTATCAAAGACACATTTGTCTAATTTGGAACGAAAGAAACAGTATGAGGCTACTACGAAAAGGGAGCCCCAACAATCAGACGATGGAAGAAAACCCGCGGCGCGCCCGGAACGAACGAAATCCCGATCTCTCGAAAGAACTGACAAACCTACGTAACGTACCCCCGTGCACCGGATAACCCTAAGGTTCAGCGGAAAGCCCAAGCATTGACCTTCGCCCGATTCCTGTCACGTCGTCTGGATCTTATCACGGTCGATGGCACCAACTGATGATACTAGCGATCTAGCAAATAGGCCTGCGATTTAACACACTCCAACTGAGCAAGTGAGGGCCCGGGGAGGGACCGCTGAACAGGATTACAAAGGCAAGGCCCCAACTGAACAGTGGGGTCCACCCCCGCGGGTTGGCCACTTGAACAGAATTACGGAGGACGTGAAAAGCAGGTCTCTGCCCGAGTACCGAAGTACCAATCGGACAGTATTGCGGATCGCAGGCATCACCAGACCGATGACAACTCCTGTGATTCGAGGCAAACGACGAGCAGTCGTCGAGTAGTCATCAAGACAGAGGTGTGCTTGGGGCGACTTACGAATCCAAAGAGTTGGCCAGTGCACGTTGACCCGCACGTACCCGGAATAAGCGAGAGCGAATACGTCACGCTACGGTTAGAAAGAACTGAGCGACCGTGAACCGATAAATCGCGGGAACAATTTTTTCAATGTGGTAAGCGAGGAGATCACGAGAGACGAGATTTTTATTTTTCGTTCCAAGATAGATAAGTATCTTTGTACAGAATGAGCTCACAATGCACATGACATAGGCATCTATCTTATGATTAATTAAGGCTAAAACGCTCGCATCCCACGGTGTCCCGCGATGTCCCACGATGTCCCACGATGTCCCACGGCGCCCACACGGGGGGGTCTTAGTCCAGTCTAGATCACCAAAACTATTATGGATGATCAAGACCAGACTATATTGAAGTAGTTTTTAGCTTGATATCGTTTCTCAAATATTAATACTAATATTCAAAATAGTTCTTGGTGTATTATTATTTGGGAAACGATACCAATTACCGGGACCCACCACGAGGAGGTAACTACGCTCGGGTCCCATTTACATAAACAGTTTTTAAGCATTGGAAGCAGAGATGTAAAATTATTTTATAATAAAGCGATACTGTAGCGGCGGTATTGTTTTGCCGATTTAATACGATATCCATTTTTATCATTTCAATAGTTTCTGCAAACTAAGACTAAATTCGCACTTCTTTAATACTAGTTTCGACTATCACTTAGTTTGAACAGAATTCTCTTAGAGGCTTTTGGTGTTCCAAACGGGACTGGTGCGTAGTTCTTAGCTTGGCATCGTTTTCCAAAGATTACTCAGCTGATTAATTTTTGGAAAAGGATGCCAATTACCAGGTCTCACCACGAGGAGGTGACTACGCACGAGACCCGCCCATGAGTTATTCAACATTATGCATCGGTCTCGACATTCAACCTACTGGCACGAATGTCGAGTTCCCACTCTACTTCATGGGCCTGCGTAAAGAGATAGTTGTTTCGTAGCCTAACTGCGAAACACATATCTCCAACGCAGCGCTTAAATGAATCTTTACAAACGTAGAACAAAGCCTACGTAACGCAACATCCATCTCCCACACAACGATTACATCGATCAGTACAAATAACGTACAATAATTCGCATCCCTACTGGCATCATTCGGTATCAAACACACATTTATCCAACTTGGAATGAAAGGAAGAAAATGTAGCTACTGACACTGTATATACCATTTCGTGTCTCGCAGAAGACACATACGAGTCGCTGTACTAAACTAGTTATCGTACTATTTGTGCGACACTGTAAGATATTGAAGATACTGAAAAGTTATAAACTCTAACGTGATCTAAATAAGTATCCCTTAAAAATGGGTAAACAAGAAAATGCCCGATGAATCAGATGATAAAGGAAAAAATCGCGCCGCGCCCGAAACGAACGAGATCGCGATCTCTCGAAAGAACTGACAAACCTACGTAACGTACCCCCGTGCACCGGATAACCCTAAGGTTCAGCGGAAAGCCCAAGCATTGACCTTCGCCCGATTCCTGTCACGTCGTCTGGATCTTATCACGGTCGATGGGACCAACTGATGATACTAGCGATCTAGCAAATAGGCCAGCGATTTAACACACTCCAACTGAGCAAGTGAGGGCCCGGGGAGGGACCGCTGAACAGGATTACAAAGGCAAGGCCCCAACTGAACAGTGGGGTCCACCCCCGCGGGTTCGCCACTTGAACAGAATTACGGAGGACGTGAAAAGCAGGTCTCTGCCCGAGTACCGAAGTATCAATCGGACAGTATTGCGGATCGCAGGCATCACCAGACCGATGACAACTCCCGTGATTCGAGGCAAACGACGAGCAGTCGTCGAGCAGTCACCAGGACAGAGGTGTGCTTGGGGCGACTTACGAATCCAAAGAGTTGGCCAGTGCACGTTGACCCGCACGTACCCGGAATACGCGAGAGCGAGTACGTCACGCTACGGTTAGAAAGAACTGAGCGACCGTGAACCGATAAATCGTGGGAACAATTTTTTCAATGTGGTAAGCGAGAAGATCACGAGAGACGAGATTTTTATTTTTCGTTCCAAGATAGATAAGTATCTTTGTACAGAATGAGCTCACAATGCACATGACATAGGCATCTATCTTATGATTAATTAAGGCTAAAACGCTCGCATCCCACGGTGTCCCGCGATGTCCCACGATGTCCCACGATGTCCCACGGCGCCCCCGCGGGGGGGTCTTAGTCCGGTCTAGATCACCAAAACTATTTTGGATGATCAAGACCAGACTATATTGAAGTAGTTTTTAGCTTGATATCGTTTCTCAAATAATAATACTAATATTCAAAATAGTACTTGGTGTATTATTATTTGCGAAACGATACCAATTACCGGGACCCACCACGAGGAGGTAACTACGCTCGGGTCCCATTTACATAAACAGATTTTAAGCATTGGAAGCAGAGATGTAAAATTATTTTATAATAAACCGACATTGTAGCGGCGACATTGTTTTGCCGATTTAATACGTTATACATTTTTATCATTTTAATAGTTTCTGCAAACTAAGATTAAATTCACACTTCTCTAATACTAGTTTACGACTATCCATTAGTTTGAACAAAATTCTCTTAGAGGCTTTTAGCGACCCAAACTGGACTGTTGCGTAGTTCTTGGCTTGGTATCGTTTTCCAAAGATTAATCAGCTTATTAGTTTTTGGAAAAGGATGCCAATTACCAGGTCTCACCACGAGGAGGTGACTACGCACGAGACCCGCCCATGAGTTATTCAACATTATGCATCAGTCTCCACATTCAACCTACTGGCAAGAATGTCGAGTTCCCACTCTACTTCATGGGCCTGCGTAAAGAGATAGTTGTTTCGTAGCCTAACTGCGAAACACATATCTCCAACGCAGCGCTTACATGAATCTTTACAAACGTAGAACAAAGCCTACGTAACGCAACATCCATCTCCCACACAACGATTACATCGATCAGTACAAATATCCTACAATAATTCGCATCCCTACTGGCATCATTCGGTATCAAACACACATTTATCCAACTTGGAATGAAAGGAAGAAAATGTAGCTACTGACACTGTATATACCATTTCGTGTCTCGCAGAAGACACATACGAGTCGCTGTGCTAAACTAGTTATCGTTCTATTTGTGCGACACTGTAAGATATTGAAGATACTGAAAAGTTATAAACTCTAACGTGATCTAAATAAGTATCCCTTAAAAATGGGTAAACAAGAAAATGCCCGATGAATCAGATGATAAAGGAAAAAATCGCGCCGCGCCCGAAACGAACGAGATCGCGATCTCTCGAAAGAACTAACAAACCTACGCGACGTACCCTCGTACACGAGATAACCCCGAGGTTCAGCGGAAAGCCCAAGAATTGACCGTAACTCGATTCCTGTTTCGCCGTTCGAAACTTACACGAGTCGCGGTCGATGGCGCCGACCGATGATGCTAGTGATCCACGGGTAATTCAGCCGTGGATCCAGCACATAGGCCAGCAACTTAACACACTCCAACTGAACATGTGGAACCCGGGGCTGGACCGCTGATCAGGATTACGAAGGCAAGAGGCCTCAACTGAACAGTGGGGTCCACTCACGGGGAGGGACCGCTGAACAGGATTACGAAGGCATTAACCTCAACTGAACAGTGGGGTCCAGTCCCGCGGGCCCGAACAGAATTACGGAGGACGTGAAATTGCAGGTCCCTGACCGAGTACCAAAGTACCAATCGGACAGGACTGCGGATCCACGACTGAATCCCCAACAGATTCGCAAGCATCACCGGCGCGACGACAACTCCCGCGATCCGATGCGAACGTCGAGCAGTCGTCGAGCAGTCACCCAGACAGAGGTTTCCTTGAGGCGACTTACGAATCCAAGGAGTTGTCCAGTGTACGTTGACCGGCACGTACCCGGAATACGCACGAGCGAGTACGTCACGCTACGGTTTGAAAGAACTGAGTGATCGCGAACCGATAAATCGCGAGTACAATAAGTACTGTGTGGTAAGCGAGTGAAGGGAGACGAGATTTTTCTTTTTCTTTTTCGTTCTAAGGTGGATAAATGTCGTTGTACAGAATGAGCTCACAATGCACTTAACATAGGTATCTACCTTATGATTAATTAAGGCTAAACCGCTCGCATCCCACGGTGTCCCGCGATGTCCCACGATGTCCCACAAGGTCCCACGGCGCCCCCGCGGGGGGGTCTTAGTCCGGTCTAGATCACCAAAACTATTTTGGATGATCAAGACCAGACTATATTGAAGTAGTTTTTAGCTTGATATCGTTTCTCAAATAATAATACGAATATTCAAAATAGTACTTGGTGTATTATTATTTGGGAAACGATACCAATTACCGGGACCCACCACGAGGAGGTAACTACGCTCGGGTCCCATTTATATAAACAGTTTTTAAGCATTGGAAGCAGAGATGTAAAATTGTTTTATAATAAAGCGACATTGTAGCGGCGATATTGTTTTGCCGATTTAATACCATATCCATTTTTATCATTTTAATAGTTCCTGCAAACTAAGACTAAATGCACACTTCTTTAATACTAGTTTTCGACTATCAATTAGTTTGAACAAAATTCTCTGAGTGGCTTTTGGCGATCCAAACTGGACTGTTGCGTAGTTCTTGGCTTGGTATCGTTTTCCAAAAATTAATCAACTGATTAATTTGGAAAAGGATGCCAATTACCAGGTCTCACCACGAGGAGGTGACTACGCACGAGACCCGCCCATGAGTTATTCAACATTATGCATCGGTCTCGACATTCAACCTATTGGTAAGAATGTCGAGTTCTGACTCTACATCATGGGCCTGCGTAAAGAGATAGTTATTTCGTAGCATAACCGCGAAACACCTATCTCCTACGCAGCAGTTACACGAATCTTTACAAACGTAAAACAACATACATAACACACCATCTATCTCCCACACAACGACTACATCGATCAGTACAATAATTCGCAACCCTACTGACCGCATTCGGTATCAAAGACACATTTGTCTAATTTGGAACGAAAGAAACAATATGAGGCTACTACGGAAAGGGAGCCCCAACAATCAGACGATGGAAGAAAACCCGCGGCGCGCCCGGAACGAACGAAATCACGATCTCTCGAAAGAATTGACATACCTACGTAACGTACCCCCGTGCACCGGATAACCCTAAGGTTCAGCGGAAAGCCCAAGCATTGACCTTCGCCCGATTCCTGTCACGTCGTCTGGATCTTATCACGGTCGATGGCACCAACTGATGATACTAGCGATCTAGCAAATAGGCCTGCGATTTAACACACTCCAACTGAGCAAGTGAGGGCCCGGGGAGGGACCGCTGAACAGGATTACAAAGGCAAGGCCCCAACTGAACAGTGGGGTCCACCCCCGCGGGTTGGCCACTTGAACAGAATTACGGAGGACGTGAAAAGCAGGTCTCTGCCCGAGTACCAAAGTACCAATCGGGCAGTATTGCGGATCGCAGGCATCACCAGACCGATGACAACTCCCGTGATTCGAGGCAAACGACGAGCAGTCGTCGAGTAGTCATCAAGACAGAGGTGTGCTTGGGGCGACTTACGAATCCAAAGAGTTGGCCAGTGCACGTTGACCCGCACGTGCCCGGAATACGCGAGAGCGAGTACGTCACGCTACGGTTAGAAAGAACTGAGCGACCGTGAACCGATAAATCGTGGGAACAATTTTTTC
>NW_022885517.1:0-16344 GCF_011952205.1 Bombus bifarius
AGCCTAAACAAACATACAAAATTTTATAGAAGCTGTACAAAATATAGTATATATGCTCAATATTGAAGCGTTCAAGGGGATATAAAGGTAATGTACATCACATACACGTGTACTCTCATGCAACAAAATACAATTAGATTTAATAGTATAAGCTCTTTTGTTCATCATAATAGATTGGAAATTTAAGTGTCTTACGAGGGTGAGTAAAAAGTTACCCGCTCTGTCGGTGTAGAATTTATTTTAAGCAATTGTCAAAAAAGACATACATCATTTTTTGACATAATCACTCAATTTCTGTATACACTTTGTCCATTTGCTGAAGGACCTTCGTATTTTCTCATTAAAAAATGTTTTGGGCTGAGCTGCGAACCACGAATGCATCGTCGTCTTCACCTTTTCATCAGCTTTTTCGGCATCCATTTCGCACAAACTTTTTAAAACCCAAATCTGTCGTGCACTATTGCATAAGCAGAGCCGTGGCTGATTTGCAAATGATTTGCCACATTATCCAGCGTCACTCGTCTATTCCATAGAGCATAAGTTCATGAGCACGTTCAATGTTGTCATCGTGGATGTGGACGGGCGTCCAGCTGTTTTTTCATAACACTTATGCGATCTTCTTTGAACTTTTGTGCCCATTCAAACACATTTCGTGACAAAACACTTTCTCCATAATGTGCATTAAATCTTTGATAAATATAGGCATCAAACATAACCTCCGACCACAAGAAACGAATCACAGCATTCGGCGTTCTTAATCACTGGCATTTGTACTTCCATTAATGCATTACGTCGTGGTCGTCCTACGAAGAAAATAAGAAAGATATTTAAGACTGGAACTGTTTAATTTTATTATAAAATTGATATCACTTACTATATCTTAATGCTCCCCATCCAGCAACAAGGGGGTTATAGCCGACGAAGTTGCTCTTTCGTAGGGGCTTTTTCGTACAAATGGGATATATGTACCCTGAAAAATAAAAAAATAAATGAAAATGCAGGAAACGAATGACCAAAAGTATGAGAAAGAATTGTACACGCTTTATGACACAATATATGTGTACAGTAAGAAATTTCAGGATATGATACTTCAGTAATGCTCAATAGCATATATATATATATATATATATATATTTGAGGACTTACTCGAAAATGGCACCTCCTCCACCAATCTAAGAATGGCAATATTATGATTGTGTATGTTTTCTATTCCATCCATATGTGCACAATGTGCTGCGGTCAAAACATGCCTAGTCGATATCAGGGAACCTCCGCACTTCCATAGTGGTTTGTCTGGGTTTCGGGGATTACGAAAACCTAATGCAGCGATCCATGGCCAAGCGCCTAAAATGCAATAGTCATAGTTGTGAATATACATAATTTTTTCTCACGTAACGAGTAACAACGATTATTACCTATTCGATATTCGATCATACAGCAGACGATAAGTACATACGTACAAATACTCTGAAATAGAGATTTGATAAAGACAGAAATTAAATTTTTATTCCAGTGAAATACAAATTATTAAATAATTCTATATAATTTCTATTTGAACTATACTGAACTATAAAGTTCAAACGTGTAATTTCTGCCCTAACAGTTTTTGATCTCTATCCATATTATTACTCCTATATCAATTTTTTATTTCAAGCAAAAAGATACTCTTCCTAACATGAAGTAAAAGAAAGAAATAATTCAAGTTAATAAGTAAAGTTACTACCGATAAAATCATAGCATTATTATTTGGTCTAATTGAAATGTACATTGATGTGCTGTTTAATGCCTTTAAAGTTCATTCTTTGCAGTAAATGGCTTATTATTAATCGGAAAGAAAGACATAAAACGTACCAAGTTCAGCTGGTTTACCATCGACCACCCTGGTATGAGAGACGTTGCTAAAACCACGGTATGGTGGTCGCAAAGCCTTATACTTATACACAGTTTTTATTAAAATTTCTCTCTTCTCTTTGTTTGGATCGTTCGGACAGCAAACGATCGTAACATTGTCCTGGTATCTGCACACTGATCGTCTATAAAAATCGGTGGCTGTACGGTACTGTATCTGCCATATTTCTTGCAGAGGTTTACATTTTCTGTAGTCAAGGCACCTGCCTTCTTGATTGTTCGGTGTGGTACATTCTGGATCAAACAATTTTAAAACATTTATACAGTTCAAAGATGCGTAAGAAAGCGACACCGATTACTCAACTTTCGAAGTAAAAAGCCGATCAAGTCCACCGGATTGCCCTACAGACACGTATTAATCCGTAAGAGTTAGTCATCATGTTGATAATAATTATCTAAAGAAACTCACGTGAAAATATAAAATTTTAATTGATTAGATATTGTGTTAGCCATACTTAAGAAAGAAAATGAAAATGAATGAAATGAAAGAAAAGGACTACCTTCAACCTCATTTTTTAAATAAACACTTTGTCAGTTTTGCGGTAAATAAATTCTTAGGAATTCAGGACAGTTTTTAGTGAATCATTTTGTTTCGACCGTTCGCGGAGAGACGCGATCGCGAGATAGCACGTCAACGAGAGTTGTAAGTTCCCGTTACGATTAAATAATCGACGCCACGAACTGATCGATCCCCTTATTTCGATTATGATAATAAGGGTAGTTCAATGAAATTCCACAGAATTAACACAAATAAATTAATGTTTATTTCAACAACTTATTAACTAGAAAGATATAAATGGAACAAAAAAAATGTAACTGCGTTTTGGTTGATAAGTAATGCGCGACATAACAGATGTGTAGACGGTTCGACTTCTCGAAAAGTTCTGAACGCCTTTCGATTTTTTTCGTTTTTTCTGGAAGTCGCCCTGCTTAATGAACCATGCGCTTGCCACTACAATGTTTGTTTGCCGGGCAGACGCGACGATCCGTCTGCGACATTATAGTGCCGCGATCGATAGTTAAGAATATGACCTATGGTAAGCCGCATGGCGTAACATTCTCCCCCCCGTTGAGAGGGTACCGATCAAACTAGCGAGGTGTGGTTGAAGTTCCCATCTTATTTCGTCTCGGTGGCTAGTTGTTCGGGTTTCTCGAGATCGGGTTGAATTGGCAGTGGGACAAGCCTTTTGACGCCCCGATCCAAAATGCTCTTTGCCGTCTGAACTGTAGCTGTCCGGATGACACCATCGGCGCCTGGATGAACCTTGATAACTCGGCCCAGAGGCCAATGCATGGAGGGAACGTTGTCCTCTCTGAGGATGACGATTGTGCCCTTTTGGATGCTGTGTCCACCCTTGCTCCATTTATTGCGGTTGGTTAGCTCGTTCAAATACTCCTTATGCCAGCGGTTCCAAAAATGTTGTTTAAGCTGTTGGATATGCTGCCATTTGGAGAGTCGGTTCGATGGAATGTCTCTGAAATCTCGATCACGTAAGCACATTAATGAATCGCCAGTGAGGAAATGTCCGGGAGTGAGGGCTAGGAGATCATTTGGATCGGTGGAGATAGGAGTTAGCGGGCGGGAATTGAGGACTGCTTCTATTTCTATGATAAGAGTATTACGGTGTTAAGCTCATATGTTTCTGTTTCTCCACTCGCGCTGCGCCATAATATCCTTTGATATTTCCGATCCCCTGGTCGTACGAGGAATTGCCGATACATTTTCTCGATGTCGCCAGTGAGTACGTACTGATGAGCGCGGAATCTAATTAATATACAAAATAAATTGTGAATTGATTCGAGAATATAGGATTTCCCCATTTTCATGATTATCGTGATTATTGTATAAATATATTTTTTAACATACTAATAATTAGGTACTTATAAATTAGTATTATCAATTATTTTGCATTTATAATTCCGCCTCTAGTATAAGTGTTAATTGAAAACTAACTTTATGTTTCAAAAAGTACTAGCAAAGTCGTTGAGTAACAAGCCACTGATGCTAACACAAATAGCATTGTCGTAAGTAAATATTTCTAAATATTCATTTTTCATTTTGAACCTGTAGAAACAATTTATTATATATACTATTCGCTAAGTAATTGCATATTTAATTAAGTCGAAATATAAAACTTAGTTATTTTGATAATTTAGAAAATAAAAAACTGACAAACATTTCAATTTAATTTATGGTTGGAACAAAAGACAGTTATTTTTCATTAATTGAAATATTGCAATGCAGAGTACTTTCCAAAATACGCCGAGAGTATTCCTGATGGTGAAACGAGCGTTGCTTCATCGAACGCAGCTAAAGAAAACAACATCTATGTAGTTGGTGGTACGATGCCTGAAATAGAGGGCGATAAATTGTACAATACCTGTACTATTTGGGGTCCCGATGGAACTTTGATAGCAAAACACCGAAAGGTAAGTAATATATTCCTTTATGGCTTTGAATTTGAAAATATTGGGGTGAAGAAAGTGACTCTATCTGGGAATAATTTAGGAATATACATATGTACATACGTATACTATAACCAATTCTATAATTTACGGTTTATAAAATACGTTATGATACGGGAAACGCCCATTTTTGTTGTAATGTGTTTGTTGCTGTATAAATTTTTCACATACGAAAATACTTATTTTTTCTCCTTTTTAAACATTATTAAATGATAAGATTTTTTAATAAAAGAAAGTGATAAAAACGCTGTCAGTTATTAAATAAAAAATAATTAAAGTTTAGGAGTTGGTAACTTTGATATTAAATTACAAAAGTTGCAGCAATAGAATTAGCGACTACATTTTTATGTTATTAGGTACATCTATTCGACATCGACATTCCTAATAAGATTACTTTTCGAGAGAGTGATTCACTCAGTCCTGGTAACTCCCTAACGACGTTCGATGTGAAGGGCTGCAAAATAGGTATTGGCATTTGCTATGATATTAGATTCGAGGAAATGGCACGCATTTATCGGAACTGTCACGTCGATTCGGGGTAATTTCACGTTTCGCAAGCAAGGTGAGAGATTCGTACTTCAATTTTGATTGTTATTAGAAAATTTATTAAACACTGACAGAGTAACGATACAGAATGGTCAAACAGCACAGAAAAGAATGTCCAGTACTGACTTGAGAGGTACCTTTTTATATCAAGGACTTGGTTCCTGTGGAGGGGTTATCGCTGGATGCCGGTCACATAGGGTTTCTATTACTGTTTAGTCGCTATTTTGCTGGCCAAGGTATGTGAGATATAATCATCCTTTCGCTGCGTTCTCACGACCACCGTGACAGAACAAAGGTACAGTAACTTAATCGATCAATACTTAACTAGCAAAAAATTAAATATCTTTCTTAAATATATTCTATATAAAATTAATATAATCTGTAACTCTGTATAAAAAGAAGCTTAATTTAAAAAACCAGTATATTTGCTGAAAATGAAACAAATAAAAGAATTAAAAGCACAATAAGAGGACTGTCCTCGCATATTCAGAAATGATGGAATGTGAACCGTGCAACTACGAAGTTAATTGGTATTCGGTGGCTTCATATTTCCTGCTTCTCTGGGTTAGGTTGCCAAATGCTGATATATCCAGCGGCATTCAATATGACCACTGGACCACTGCACTGGTCATTACTTCAGCGTTTCAGAGCGAATGCTAATCAATCATACGTTGCCTGCATATCACCGGCTCGTGTTCCTTAAGCAAGTTACGTGGCATGGGGACATACACAGTTGACCAATCCCTGGGGAAAGATACTTTACGATTTGGAAACTCAAGAGAATATGGCAGTCGCCGATATCAAAAAAAAAAAAAAAAAATTTCAACAAATAAATAATAAAAAAAAAGTCACCGATATCGGTAATTTACAGCTTAAAATTAAAAGCGAGAGATCCATGATGTAATTAATTTTTAGTCTCGTTAATTTATCGATTTAGCCATCTTCCTCTGTATTTGTTGAATTTATTAGTAAGCATTACTTATTACTTCGTACGTTTCTTTTTTCTATCAGATCTAAAAGTTGTTGAGGAAGTAAGGGCTCAGATACCTACATTTTCTCAGAGACGTACAGATTTGTACGACACTGTCTGTAAGAAGGAGTAACTCTGCACTAAAACAGAAAATGTTTTTTTATAATATTTCTACTACGATATCCTTTTTTTGTGAATTATTACTAATTTCTTATCATTTGTACTAAATGAATGACTCAATTAAGAAAACCAAAACGTTATAAATAATAATCTGTATATCTTGTGTATCAACATGTAATTGGATATTATAATAATATAGGAATGCTATAATAATATAGGATAATAATATAGGAGAATAATAATATAGAAAAAAATACATGCTTTTGAACACCTTTAATATCGATCACATAAATTGTTATAATTCACAATGATTACGCATACATAAAAGACCCCTTGATAGTAAAATTTACGATCAAATGGCAATTACGTATCGTTTAACAACATTTAATTTATAACACCTTTTAAACATTTAGACAGATTAACACATAACACTTCTTATATATAAACATCAATTCGAAGTTATCAGCTTGGAGAAATTGGTCGATTAATACCTGTAGATTGTCTGTCTCGATGAAAGACTTAAAGAGAGCGAAAACATGATAATGCCGCTAATATAATATTCCTTCTTTCTTGTATCTGTCTGCCTCTCAGGTCGTTTTACTAATTACAATAAGTAATTTCGATTTCTTTGCGCTCTCTTTTAACGCATTCGAGACCGAAAGAAATTCATATCAGTCAGTAGGCAAGGGTATAATATACATATTTTATATATAACTTATGTAGTAATGTATATATCATGTTAATTTCATATTTTTTTCAATATAGAATTATTATATATATATATATAACTGTACATAATACATTATACAATAACATAGTATATAATTTTATACTTTAAAAATATGAGGCATACTATTTAAGATTGTCATCGATTTAAAATCAAAGTATGAAAAGGATACCCTGGAGAGAGTAAAACACAAAATCGTTCTAACTAAACATTCAGATCGTACCGACACCTAGGTATCGTCTTACAATTAAATCTCGGTCTCGAATGGATTAAAATGAAATACATACTTGCAGCTTCAACATCTTCAATATCGAGGAGATCCAAACTTTACAAATAAATGTAAATTGCGATGTAAAACAAAGCGATGTAAAAAGGGAAAAAGGAGGAAAGAAGGAACAGGGAAGCAAAGAGAAGAAACGAATTTTTCATTTTCTCTTGCCAGGAATATAAGATGCTAAGTAATCTTCCTAAGTAATCTCCTCCAGCTTTTTCTAGTTTGATCAATAATTATTAGTACATGTTAGGAAAACAAATAGAATTTTTGTTCTCAAGCGAGGTATAATTTAAATTTTGTATGTACACGAAAATGTTAAATATCTGTAATAAACATGGTATAATCAATTTTTTTACATAAAATTATATTGTATAGGCTATTGTTATTTAAACATTTTAAATTGGATGAAGAAAAAAAATGACGCAAATAAAACGTAGGACATTTTAATTAAAGAGACTAATATAGAGATTTATCTACTTAACTGTGATTAAATCATCTCCACTTAACGCTCTACCTCTTCTATTAATTATGCTTCGATAAACTATGATTACAGAGGATGGGTTTTTTGATAAAATGACATTCTGACAAATATATATAGATCGATATATATAGATATAGATAGACAAATATATAGATTCTTACAACAGTAGTTATGAATGAACAGTAGTTATTGTATCAATTCCGTTCTTCAGAAGCTTCATTTGTGAAAAGACAATTCGCCAGAATATGGATTCACTGTAGTTATAGCTATAGGATTTCAATCTAGTTGACAGACTTGCTTTACGTAGAGAATATCTGTCTCCTACTCTACCTTATCGCGATTCTCTCCTCATCTTATACGCTTTGTCGAGCAAAGTAATATTGGCATATATCTCGGCTCTGGTTACAATCATTAGTTTCCGCCTAAACGGTTAGAATCACATAGCTCGCGCTATACTCTCGTTTATTCAACATTCAGGCCATATGGTCGCATGCGACGAGTTTTATGTTAATTCCGACCGATTACAATACCTTTTTTTCGTTTACAAGGAACGACGAGACTGGCAGTTGCGTGATTTCCAATGCAAAAGCCGCGATATCTGCACGATAACCTAACCTCAACCGATTTTGTTGTACTATTCTTATGTGGACTTCGTTTGTACCACTTTCGTAACAAAAATAGAATACGTAGAACACAGCATTCCGTTATGCGATATTGTCGATTCCTAACATCCGAAAAATCAGAGATAATTTTTTCCCTACAGTTGTACATTTGTGTGAAAAATTACGAACGTAAAGTTGTTTGGTGCATGCACAGTCCTCCCCTCCCCTGCATTTGCGTGGACATGCTAGAAAGATTCACTTTTCCACGGTGAAACTGTATGTATTATAATTTCATTTTTACAAAGGTCGAACATCCTACTATGCATAAATTTAATATTAATATAAGCAGGTTTCGTGTTAAGTATTACATCTGACGTATAAGCACACGTGTGTACGAGCCTTGGTTTTAAATGTCTTATAGTAGACACCGAAAAGATTATTCAGTTGCATATCTGACTCAACATCAATATTTTACTAGGAGATAACATGTTAAGAACACGTTGGTGGATGGCATGGGAGATGATGAATGAAGACATACTTCTGTGAGATACATAAAATAGTAGTCAGAACGTATTTTGGCGCTTGGGGACAGCAACAGCTTTTTTTTTTTTTATTTATTTGTTGGAATTACAATCAATTCTCGCGTTGAGAATTTTCAGTAATTTTTCTGGCGTGGCGCAGTGACATGGCTGTTTATTTACAATAAGTTAATACTTATTATAGATAGGTATAATTTATAAGTATTATAAGTAAGTGCATATGCTTAATTTGGATAATTAAATGAATCTAACGTTTAGGTCTAGCGGGTAGTGCCTCTTCAGCCTGCGAATCTGGTCCGTCGTATCGAGTAGTCCAGTGATTAGGGGGTTTCGGTGTTTCTTGACTCTTTTGCTATTATTAGGGAAGTGATACATTTACACTGTACATGAGAGTGTGTGTGTAAGGGTTAGAGGGCGTCAAGGACTCAGTGGAGACAAAAGACTGTTGCCAGATGTTAGAAGAATCTAGGCTAGTCGGTTGGCAACCAGCGTGCGTGCAAGACGTCCTTAGAGAGGAATATAGGTGTATAACTATTATATGGAAATATAGCAAATAATTTGTATTCCCAAATCCTCGAATTTCCTTAACATGGTAGCAGAGCGTGGTTACTAGTTTTGCAAGATATTTAGTGCGTGGTTACTATCTTGCGAGTGAGTTTTCAGTAAAGAAAAAAAACTTTCAGAAAAAAATATACTTCGAGCACGTAGGAACGCTTGAGTAAGAAAAGAAAAAAAAAGGAATCAATTAAAATGGAGAGATCGGAAATCATGGTACCTATATTCGATGGTGAGGATTATGGAATGTGGAAGCAAAGAATCACGATGTTTCTCAAATATAAGGAATGCGAGGTTGTTACAACTAGAATGAAGAACGAAAGAGACGATGAAGACTGGGACAAAAAGGATTTGAAGGCGATTAATATAATTTATAGTGCAATATCGAACAGACAATTGGAGTATGTTAGGGAAGGAAAAACGGCGTATGATATAATAAAAAGGTTCGATGAAATGTACTTGAAAGAGTCGACGGCACTGCAGATCGTATGCAGAAGGAGATTGGAAAACATAAGACTGGAGAACTACAGTGATTCAGCATCATTCTTTAACGATTTCGAAAAATTAATCAATGAATTAAAAAGTGCGGGCGCACAAGTAAGTGAGAGGGAAAAGCTGAATTACATGCTGAATACGTTACCCGAAGAATACAGCTACATAGCGGACATAATAGACGCATTGAAAGAAGAGGATCAAACGGTAGCGTATGTAAAAAATAAAATAGAGGTAGCAGAGAAGAAAAATAAATCCAATCGAGGAGAAAGGCAAACCAACGCCTTTTCTGCAAAAAAGGAAGGATGCTTTAGATGTGGAAGATTAGGACACTTTGCGAGAGAGTGTCAAAATGGCGTCCAAGCGGGAAGCAGTAACGGCTATTGGCATGGGCCAACACGTGGTCGAAGCAGAGGAAGAGGGAACAAAGGCAATACGAGCAGAGGACGTGGAAACTTTCATCGTCAATCAACAACCGGCACGGGCGAGCATGGAAACTCAAGAGCAGGCATATGGATAGCAACGGCGCACGCAGCAAACAGCAGTGAGACGAATGAGATAAGTAAGAACGAAATAGTGTGGCTATTAGATAGCGGGTGTACTGATCACATAATTAATGATATAAATTATTTCGATAAATCTATCGACCTAAAAGAACCGGTAAATATATATTTAGGCGATAATAGACCGATAAAAGCGACAAAAGTTGGGAATGTTATAAGTTATTTTGAAGCATTCGGAAAATAAAATGAAATAAATATGAGGAAAGTATTTTACGCGAAAGAAATGTCCGCAAATTTGATTAGTTTAGGTAAACTAACAGACAATAAGAATACGGTTATTTCCAAAGGAAATATTGCGAAAGTAATAGATGAGGATAATAAACTTACAGCTGTAGCGTTCAAAGAAAATGGGACATATAGAATAAAAAGTATATTGAAAGGGAAGAAGCACTTAGTAAACAGCGCCGACAAAATGTTTCCGAAACGTACGTTTATTGTTACAATAAACTTGACTAGTGGCTCTGAAATACTATCCTTGAAAAAACAATGGGGAAATTGGAGCAAAAAAAAGAAGGAAATAAACAAAGACCTTGTTGGTTCGTAAAAATAAAATATGCTACAGGAAAAACTTTTTCCAACGGATTGAGATGCGACAAGCTTTAAAAGCTATGACGCGAATCGAGCGTTTGTCTATGTTTCGATCGTTCGCGGAGAGACGCGATCGCAAGATAGCACGTCAACGAGAGTTGTAAGTTCCCATTACGATTAAATAATCGACGCCACGAACTGATCGATTCCCTTATTTCGATTAGGATAATAAGGGTAGTTCAATGAATTCCACAGAATTAACACAAATAAATTAACGTTTATTTTAACAAATTATCAACTAGGAAGACATAAAGAGAACAACAAAAAGAAATGTAACTACGTAATGCGCGATATAAGATATGTGTTGACGGTTCGGCTTCTCGAAACGTTCTGCACGCCTTTCGATTTTTTCCGTTTTTTCTGGAAGGCGACCCCCACTACGTTCGGATCACGCCACATTCTTTTACGCCAGGTAAAATAACGGCCACGAATCGACGTTTCTGGAGGTCGCCCTGCTTAATGAACCATGCGCTTGCCACTACAATGTTTGTCGGCAGCCGCGACGATCCGTCTGCGACATTATAGTGCCGCGACCGACAGTTAAGAATATGATCTATGGCAAGCCGCATGGCGTAACAGTCTACAAGAGCGCATTTTCGGTGGATATATATGTCGGAATGACATTGGGGATAGGGTTGTCGGTGTTTGAGGAGTCTTCATTGAAGGTAGCCATCGTTGCGGTGTAACGAAGATACGATTTATTGACACAGGTATGAATAACACAGGTTTGACAATCTACCACGGCGGTGAGACATCCGCGACACCAGTGACAGTAGTCTCCGGTTCAATAACGAATCCGCGGCCAACGGGATGACAGATGGGCGTTCTCGCTGAATCTAAGTCTGACTCGTAAAAATAATTGCTGAGCGTAAAGGCGTTACTCTTTGGTCGACGGGAGCGCGTAAAAGAATGCCCGTCCCGTCCCGATGATGCCACAGAGGAAAACTATAATGGGGTGTGTCTAAGGACACGAGATCATCGGATTCGTCGAGGAAAGCCTTCGTTTAGGATGTAAGGGAAATTGACGTTGCTGCTAATTGGTCAATCTCCATATCGATGGTTAGAAAAAGATGCTAGCCGCCCTCGAGGGAAAGTTGCTAGTGGGAGACGCCGCTCGTTGAAAAATATGTCTCCCCTATCTTCCCGTAGTTGGGACAAAGACTGTTTGTCTGTTTGAAGGACTTTAGTTAACTAAACCTTAAGATTTATAACGGGCCCTCGGGCTAGCCGAACATGTACTGCGGAGACGCATCGACATCTGGCAATCATCTTACTCGAAGAATAGGGTCTGCGTGTGGCGAGCCACGGGACAGAAACCGTTGGAATGTTTACTGTCGCGTGTCGCCACGAATATTTCTTTTAAGGAGAGCTATAGAATTACTCCATACCTTTGTTAGGCAAAGCGTTCATCCCTTGACCGCGGCTACGTTGGGCGACAGACTGTCACCTCGAGCCAAAGCTCACCGTCACTAATCTCGAACAATTACAATCGGATTGAATAACTACAATAGTTTAGTTACAGTTATAGTAGACTTTAGATTGCAATGTTGCGGGGCTATCCAAAGATTCCGGTGTCCTTTCATCTCCGACATATAGATATACATGTATATGTGACGAAATATACTAAAGCAATATTGACCCTTTGTCGCTGAAAGTATCAAACTACAAAACTTCCTTTCAAATTTTCAGAATAAGGAAATCAGGATCATGATAAATAATTGGAACATAATTAAAAATAATATATCTTCTCTATAAGATAATGAATACATTGGTTCATTTAATTTTTATGGATATTCAAACGCTTCTGTGAAATAAAACGTCAAGATTATAGAGTATAAAATTCATAGCTATGAAATAACTAAAACTCTGATGTATTATTAAAAATATACGTTAGGTTGTATGTAGTGATACATACAAAGATTACATGTACAAACCCATAATTAACACAATGCTACCGCAACCATTCTGCAATCTACCTTGCCCAAAACACTCTTCCAGTCACCTCCAAACTCTTCAATTCTCTCCACCTAACCACCCACAAACCATTCACAAACATGCAATTCTCGACAAAAGAAGAACTTATCGTCAGTTGTCCTTAACATCTCGTTCATTCATTTGGTCCCTATCCCCCTATTTCCTCCCACTGCGATGATCGCACTACATTTTTCCACGTCTCTATTCTATTCTCTGGATGATCTGAATTCTCGAGCAGTCGAGTGACGATTGATCTGTACAATTGATCGATTTCTTTTTACTACAGACATGCAAGAAATTCCGTGTTGGAGAGCGATGTTGCGAGTTCGAATGCCTGGACCATCTGAAGAACGTTACCGGAACTGGTATAGTTTATGTCGTTGATGATAAGAATTCCTCCACGACTCAGCAACAAGAGCTACTCTGGGTGATGAGCTTAATGGTGCTGTTGCGGCTATTTTAATTTTTCAACAAGGATCCAGATGGCGCCGTTGACGAAATTCTTTCATTATAAACGTCGATAAACGAAACAAAAAAGGAGAGTGATGAAGCATGTTTGGCTTACATGTACCGCATGCTCGAAATAGCCAGCCATGTGGACATAGAGGAGGAAGCAAAGGTGGAATACATAGTGGATGGAATAATAGACGACGAGAACAATAAGGCTATATTGTACGGTGCTACATCAATCAAAGTGTTGAGGAAGAGGTTAGTGATGTACGAAGAGCAGAAGAGTCGCAGAGTAAAGTCGATTGTGAAGTCGGCTATAACCCAGAAGAACGGGAAGCCCAGTCAATCTGTAGATGCAATGAAGAAAAGAAGATGCTTCATTTACGGTAGTGAGGATCATCTAAGTGTTAAGTGTCCGGAGAGGGGAGAAGGTGTTAGGTGTTTCAAGTGCAGCGGATTTGGACATATTGCAGCGAGGTGTACGGCACAACCGAAAGAGACTTGCGTAGTGTCAAGATCCGAAAAGGGGAAGTATATGAAAGAAGTGGCGATAGATGATTGTAGGTTTGTGGCATTAGTGGATACGGGTAGTGATCTCACGTTCATTCGATCAGACGAGTATGCGAGGTTAGAGTCACCACCGCTAGGTAAATGCAAGCTTAAGTTCGACGGTCTTAGTTCCGCTGGCAATGAGACCTGGGGTGAATTCAACAAGGTAATGATGGTTGATGGTCAAACTGCCAATCACTTTACACGTTGTTTCAAACAAAATATTGACGAAGCACGGCCTGTTGTTAGGCACTGATTTTCTGGATCAGGTAGAGTAACGGGTTAAACGAGGCGAAGTGACTTTCTTGCGGCTTGACGAACAGACTAACAAAGACGTGTCGGATGTGTTTAGAATTAACGTGGTAGAACAGACTGACGAAACAGACCTAACACACGTACAGGAACCGCATTATCGTGAAGCGATTCGCGATATCATTAGGGCGTATAGGCCGGAGAAAAAGCGGGACGTTGGGATAACGGAAAAAATCGTTTTAAAGAGTGACAAACCTGTGGTTCGAAGGCCGCGAAGATTGGCGCCTTCGGAGAAAAAAGAGGTGGACGAGTTGATGGAATTATGGACAAATGAAGGCATAATAAAGCCGTCCGCTCATAAAACCAAGGCCGTTGCAAACTTTCCCAAGCCAACATCGGTTAGAAAAGTCCAGAGTTTCTTGGGACTTACGGGATATTTTCGAAAATTCATTAGAGGTTACGCGAAGATTGCCAAACCCTTAACCGATCTGTTGAAAAAGGAGATAGACTTCAGGTTCGGGGATCGGGAATCAGAAGCCTTCGAAACCTTGAAAGCAGCGTTTACCAGCGGGCCTGTGTTAACACTTTATAGAATAGGCGCAGAGACCGAGTTGCATACGGACGCGTCCGCAGAGGGTTACGGAGCAATATTAATGCAACTAGATCTAAACGACGGTAAATTCCATCCGGTCTACTTTGCCAGCGGAAAAACAACTCCCGCGGAAGCGAAGTACACCAGCTACGAACTAGAGGTGCTAGCAATAGTAAAAGCGTTGAAAAGGTTCAGGGTATATCTGTTAGGCGTGCCGTTTACTATTGTTACGGATTGTCAAGCATTCGCCAGA
Organism: Bombus bifarius; assembly: GCF_011952205.1. Lineage (NCBI taxonomy): Eukaryota > Metazoa > Arthropoda > Insecta > Hymenoptera > Apidae > Bombus > Bombus bifarius. Next base: position 14,902 of record NW_022885517.1, read on the forward strand.
ACGATGAGAAAGAAAGACTTGTGTGTGCGTGTGGCTAGATGGGCCTTGTTACTAGGCGAGTTTAAGTATCAGGTGTGTCATCGGCCGGGGAACAGTATGCAGCATGTAGATGCTCCGAGTAGGAACCCCCTGCCGAGCACTATGTATGTAACGGAGAGTGAGGACGGGCTGATTGCATGGTTGAGAAGGGCACAGAACAAGGACATTGAAGTCCGTAGGATTTTGGACGCCGCAACGTGCAGTCAGGCCGATGGGTATGTAATTAGAAACAATATTTTGTATAAGGAGTGTAAGGACGATGTGCTAATAGTAGTGCCGAAGGCGATGCGGGCTCAAGTAGTCAGGCAAGCGCACGAGCGTGGGCATTTCGGGGTTACCAAAACAGAAGCTATGGTCAAGAAGGACTTCTGGTTCAAGGGGTTACGCGAAAAGGTCGAACACGTGGTATCCAACTGCCTTGACTGTATCCTAACCGAACGAAACATAGGTAAGCTAGAAGGGAACCTGCGAAATTACAAGAAAAGAAGAAAGCGTGCGAAGCAGTACCGAAGGAAGGACCCGCGCACACCTCGATTTCATGAAACCTTGGGTCATAAACGCCGAAAATGACGCATCTGATGACAGCGAGATAGAAGGCAACATCTGAGGGCAGATGTTATTGCAGGATGGCCGAGTGTAGTATCGTGGACGAAAAGCCTAAGAGATATCGGGCGAACCATGAACAATGTCGCGAGAGCCGAGGCGCCGTCGGGTCCATCAATGTATCATCGGTCTTTTCAAGTGCATAGTTTCGTAGAAAAGACCTACGTGACCCTGGCTACGAGCGTCTGCAGAACACGTGTGCCTAGCAAAAGACAATAGAATGCGACAACGAGCAGAGAGTTAGTCGAGAAGCAGAGTTTGCGGGTGGCGTTGCCGAGAGAGTGTTGATTGCATTTGGTGAAAGTCGAGTCGTTATCTAATTATTTAGTTGTGCTGTTTTCTGTACGTTTGGTGTGAATAGTTCAGGTTGAACAACAATCGTCTTTTTCTGTCCGATTAACATCTGTATCATCCATTCCTTGTAAATATATTATATCACGATATTACATTAATATATTCCGATATTACAGGTGGGGGCTCGTCCGGGATTGAATAAGACAGTGTTAAGACAATCATAAGAGTCAGTCTTAGAAAGTCACGCCTAGAGTTCGGAAGTAGATTGTAAAGTGTATTGATGTTAGAAAAAAAATAAAGTTTTCTTTTTTTATTTTTTACCTCAAATTCCTTTTTTATTTTGTTATTTTACGTGACACGCCCGTCGATACATTGTATATGATCCGGCGGGCAGATAAGACGGTCTGCCTGCGACACTGTAGGACCGCGAGCGACGGTTAGAAAATACAGCCTGTGGTAAGCATCGTGGCGTAACACCTACTTTCATGTCGATTATTGATAAAGATT
>NW_022885518.1:0-40533 GCF_011952205.1 Bombus bifarius
AAGCTTAAGTTCGACGGTCTTAGTTCCGCTGGCAATGAGACCTGGGGTGAATTCACCAAGGTAATGATGGTTGATGGGTATAAACTGCCAATCACTTTACACGTTGTTTCAAACAAAATATTGACGAAGCACGGCCTGTTGTTAGGCACTGATTTTCTGGATCAGGTAGAGTTACGGGTTAAACGAGGCGAAGTGACTTTCTTGCGGCTTGACGAACAGACTAACAAAGGCGTGCCGGATGCGTTTAGAGTTAACGTGGTAAAACAGACCGACGAAACAGACCTAACACACGTACAGGAACCGCATTATCGTGAAGCGATTCGAGATATCGTTAGGGGGTATAGGCCGGAGAAGAAGCGAGACGTCGGAATAACCGCAAAAGTAGTTTTGGAAAGCGACAAGCCGGTAGCGCGAAGACCGCGAAGACTGGCGCCTTCGGAGAAAAAAGAGGTGGACGAGTTGATTCAATTATGGACAAATGAAGGCACAATAAAGCCGTCCGCTCATAAAACCAAGGCCGTTGCAAACTTTCCCAAGCCAACATCGGTTAGAAAAGTCCAGAGTTTCTTGGGACTTACGGGATATTTTCGAAAATTCATTAGAGGTTACGCGAAGATTGCCAAACCCTTAACCGATCTGTTGAAAAAGGAGATAGACTTCAGGTTCGGGGATCGGGAATCAGAAGCCTTCGAAACCTTGAAAGCAGCGCTTACCAGCGGGCCTGTGTTAACACTTTATAGAATAGGCGCAGAGACCGAGTTGCATACGGACGCGTCCGCAGAGGGTTACGGAGCAATATTAATGCAACTAGATCTAAACGACGGTAAATTCCATCCGGTCTACTTTGCCAGCGGAAAAACAACTCCCGCGGAAGCGAAGTATACCAGCTACGAACTAGAGGTGCTAGCAATAGTAAAAGCGTTGAAAAGGTTCAGGGTATATCTGTTAGGCGTGCCGTTTACTATTGTTACGGATTGTCAAGCATTCGCCAGAACGATGAGAAAGAAAGACTTGTGTGTGCGTGTGGCTAGATGGGCCTTGTTACTAGGCGAGTTTAAGTATCAGGTGTGTCATCGGCCGGGGAACAGTATGCAGCATGTAGATGCTCCGAGTAGGAACCCCCTGCCGAGCACTATGTATGTAACGGAGAGTGAAGACGGGCTGATTGCACGGTTGAGAAGGGCACAGAACAAGGACATTGAAGTTCGTAGGATTTTGGACGCCGCAACGTGCAGTCAGGCCGATGGGTATGTAATAAGAAACAATATTTTGTATAAGGAGTGTAAGGACGATGTGCTAATAGTAGTACCGAAGGCGATGCGGGCTCAAGTAGTCAGGCAGGCGCACGAGCGTGGGCATTTCGGGGTTACCAAAACAGAAGCTATGGTCAAGAAGGACTTCTGGTTCAAGGGGTTACGCGAAAAGGTCGAACACGTGGTATCCAACTGCCTTGACTGTATCCTAACCGAACGAAACATAGGTAAGCTAGAAGGGAACCTGCGAAATTACAAGAAAAGAAGAAAGCGTGCGAAGCAGTACCGAAGGAAGGACCCGCGCACACCTCGATTTCATGAAACCTTGGGTCATAAACGCCGAAAATGACGCATCTTATGACAGCGAGATAGAAGGCAACATCTGAGGGCAGATGCTATTGCAGGATGGCCGAGTGTAGTATCGTGGACGAAAAGCCTAAGAGATATCGGGCGAACCATGAACAATGTCGCGAGAGCCGAGGCGCCGTCGGGTCCATCAATGTGTCATCGGTCTTTTCAAGTGCATAGTTTCGTAGAAAAGACCTACGTGACCCTGGATACGAGCGTCTGCAGAACACGTGTGCCTAGCAAAAGACAATAGAATGCGACAACGAGCAGAGAGTTAGTCGAGAAACAGAGTTTGCGGGTGGCGTTGCCGAGAGAGTGTTGATTGCATTTGGTGAAAGTCGAGTCGTTATCTAATTATTTAGTTGTGCTGTTTTCTGTACGTTTGGTGTGAATAGTTCAGGTAGAACAACAATCGTCTTTTTCTGTCCGATTAACATCTGTATCATCCATTCCTTGTAAATATATTATATCACGATATTACATTAATATATTCCGATATTACAGGCGGGGGCTCGTCCGGGATTGAATAAGACAGTCTTAAGACAATCATAAGAGTCAGTCTTAGAAAGTCACGCCTAGAGTTCGGAAGTAGATTGTAAAGTGTATTGATGTTAGAAAAAAATAAAGTTTTCTTTTTTTATTTTTTACCTCAAATTCCTTTTTTATTTTGTTATTTTACGTGACACGCCCGTCGATACATTGTATATGATCCGGCGGGCAGATAAGACGGTCTGCCTGCGACACTGTAGGACCGCGAGCGACGGTTAGAAAATACAGCCTGTGGTAAGCATCGTGGCGTAACACCTACTTTCATGTCGATTATTGATAAAGATTATTCGCCAGTGATATCATTTATATGTGTTCCTCCCTTGTCTACGGGTATGTTAAACGTCTCTCCTATCATACTACAAAAATATTTTTTTTTTTTTTACGTGTAGGAAATCTTCATAGACACCTTACCACCCTGTGGGGACGGGCAGAAGGTAGTGCCGGATTCTTACCGGCTAAAACCTCCACGAACGGGACAGTGTACCAGTGCGAGTTTTTATCGTCGGGCCCCTGTGTGCTTAACACCAAGCACGTTTAAAAACCAAGTACTCCCAGAAAGTACATCCACAGCACACGCAAGGGAGGAGCTTGGCCGCTTGCCTGTTTGTATTATTCTAAGAGAAATTTTGGTTTTTCCGTCCCTTTTTAGATTGGAGTCCTTATGCCGAGGATTCGAACTCGCCACGGGTCGTCTTCAGTTCTGGGCTTTAACGACCGTAGCTGGCTGTCTCGCCGAGGTTCTAGCTGATTGGAAAGTATTTGATTCTTAATGTGGCAATGTATATCATAGGAAGTATTCTAAGTAGCCTCATGAAGGAGATGTACTTTTTTCATAGCCCTCTCAAAATACAAGGGGTAAAGGCAAATAATTCCCTTAATTAAATCATTATTATTTAATCTATTATGAAGCTCTTAATAATATATTTTTGCTGCTATTATAATTCTTGTAGTAAGAGATGGCCGTTCTAAAAGAATTCCTGCCTCTTGTAATGCACTTATGTTCAAGATGCCTAGCCTTGCGTTTTCCATCGCACTGGTAAAGATTTTATAACGTATGGGATTAGCATAAGTTATAAATAGGTCTAATTCATAATTTGTAACAGAAGATTTTAACTTCAAGATTTAGATTTAGATTATTAGAATTACGGTAAAGAATTATGATGTGAATCTTTCCCGTCGATTGAAAAGTGCAGCTATTGAAATAGGCTTAGAAATCTGTTATAATATTTCTTTTTACTTAAAAAAAGTTGTTTGTATTCGTTAATTATATACAAAATCATACCTCAAAATTCAACAAATTCGTTTCTTTCTTTCCCTTCTAAAAAAAATCACAAAAAGTGGCTGTTTTAGAACATTCTAATTCCGAACACTCCCTTAATCGCTTTATTTACTTATCAATTCGTGTCCCGGTGCTTTTTGGGGGTTAAAATGGTAATAGATCATTTCTTTGACCTGTGAGTTTGTAAATGGTTTTACAGGAAAAGATATCTAGAAAGGTGATTTACAAAAATTTCATGTATTATCACAAATATGATTTATAGATATAAAAATATTTCTGCTTCGTTGGTAGAAGAAAGTTTTTTTATTATTATTTAATTTGTACTTTACAATTTGTCCAGCTAGACATTTGGTAAATTTTTCTAGCTTAATGGCTAAATAACATTTGGATGGCTACGACCAGCGGGATACCATCATCGAGTTTGACTATTTTATTTCTTTAGTGAGGTCAATGGGATGTTTTCTTTTTGTCTTCTGTCTCTGAGAGTTTTGCTCGCTTCTGCAGTCAGTTGGTTTGGATGTGTTGTCGTTTTTCCTTGTATTTTTCTGCGTACCTGCCGATTTGAATAGAAGAAAGTGACTTAAATACTTCGGCTAATTCACAATTAAGTTAACTTTATCTGTGTGGGGTATCGTGTCCTCCTTGCGACAAATGGATCGCAGAAGTAATTTAGGATGAACCAGTGAATTTCTTGAATATCTACCAAAGAGAATAGTTACTGTCTGCTGTAAGGGACAAGTTTCTTAGATACTTTCGGAAACAGTTGTTTTTGAATTTCTGAAGGATTGTTGCCACTTTTCTCATTGCTTCGTTTAACCTACGTTTCCTCTTGCTTCTCGATTGCCTTGTGATATTCTTCTGAGCTTATGTCTTTCTGTAATTTTTCTTTTTATGGAATCTGGGTAGTCCTGTTTGGTTGCGGACTCTTCATCAGGTGTAGTAGAACGGATCGTATTTATTATGTTGCTATTCAAATATTCCATACCTGCGTCAAAATCTTCGTTTGTTCTTAGCGGAACTGAAGCCGATCTTGAGATGTTTAAAGCTTCCCGACAGCACTGATACTTTGTGTGGTCGTTCTGAGTAGTTCTATTTAGTTTTCAATAATTGTTGAACTAGTTGTTGCTACAAGTGCGTGATCTGAAGAGAGCTCCAGAAAAGAGCCGTCTCGGGTATATCTTGCAGAGATGTTTTAATATTTATATGATTTAATATTGAATATAATGATAAACAGATCAATCAACACAGTATTATATCGTAGATTATTTGGATTACTACACATGTTATATTTCTTATTATTTCAATCTCTTGGCATTTCATTTTTCTCTTTACTTCTCATATTTCTCTGTAATTTACTTTACTTCTCTAACTTATAATTTCTCATTTTATCGAAGAACTTTCAGATATGTGAATATGCACACATTTTATCGCTCAGGTAGTTTGCGCAGCTTATTGCTAAATGTACATGAAACAAATATAGACATCCCATAAAATGATTCGCTTAACTATTACCCTATACGCGCAAATATTATTATAAATAATATTTATTTTTATATGCATATATTTAAAAGGTAAACTTTTCGGTTTTCTACATATAAGATGTAGTAATATAATGATCCAAAACTTATTGTAGTTTATAATTATGCCGATAAAGAGAACTGATGTTTATAATGATTCCTTGTGATGTTTAGAATGATATTTATAACGATGCTTGTTGATAAATTATAATTATTTCGTACATTATAACAAAAATACATGATACATTAAAGTTATTCGTTTTAAAGTATAATTAATAAAAAAGCGATGATTGTGTTACGTAAAAATAGTGGGAAAATAATAATAAAGGAAATGTTGGGCTCTTGAACCAGAGGTCCAGATACCTTTATTCTGCAATAAGATTGCAAGTGTGCGATTAGACCGTTATCGAAAGACTGAAGTCTCGATCAGTCCTTCAAACAGGCAAACAGTCTTTGTCCCAACTACGGGAAGATAGAGGAGGCCTACTTTTTCAACGAACGACGTCTCCCACTAGCAACTTTCCCTCGAGGACGGCTAGCATCTTTTTCTAACCACTGATATGGAGATTGACCAATTAGCAGCAACGTCAATTTCCCTTACTTTCTGAACGAAGACTATCCGCGACGAATCCGATGATCTTGTGTCCTTAGACATACCTATTGAATCTAGAATCATTGTCATTAGTTTCTCTACCACGGTTACTTGTTCGATTCTATAATAATCGCATTTGCACTAGTCAATGTCTTCCCTATTGCATAACGACAACGTGTAATCCAAATAAAGATTCGACATATATATGTCAGGTTTACATTAGAATTAGGGTTAGGGGCGTGAAACGAATCTTCGTCTGGGTTACACGTTGTCGTTATGCAATAGGGAAGACATTGACTAGTGCAAATACGATTATTATAGAACCGGACAAGTAACCGTGGTAGTTAGGTACTCGAGGAACTAATGACAATGATCCTAGGTTCAATAACGAATTCGCGGTCGACGGGATGATAGATGAACGTACTCACAAAATCTAAGTCGGACGCGTAATATTCACTGGTCGTAAAGGGTTACTCCTTTCATCAATGAGATCGCGAGCGAGAATGCCTTTCCCGTCCCGATGATGCCACAGAGGAAAATTATAATGGGGTGTGTCTAAGGACACGAGATCATCGGATTCGTCGAGAAAAGCCTTCGTTCAAAAAGTAAGGGAAATTGGCGTTGCTGCTAATTGGATAGGATAGAAACAAGAGGAATCGTGTACTATTGGATTGGCAACTAAGTGATTGCGGATTTTGCCATTAAGTGGTAATGACAAGATCCGCAATCATTTAGTTGCCAACCTAATATATGTCGGAGATGAAAGAACAACGGAGGGCCTGTTATAAATCTTAAGATTTAGTCAACTAAAGTCCTTCAAACAGACAAACTGTCTTTGTCCCAACTACGGGAAAATATGGGAGATCAATTTTCAACAAGCGGCGTCTCCCACTAGCAACTTTCCCTCGAGGGCGGCTAGCATCTTTTTCTAACCACCGATATGGAGATTGACCAATTGACCCTCTGTGGTATCATCGGGACGGGACATTCATTCTCTTTCGCGATCCCGTCGACTAAAGAGTAACGTCTTTACGCTCAGCAATTACTTTTACGAGTCAGACTTATATTCTGCGAGAACGCCCATTTGTCATCCCGTTGACCGCGGATTCGTTATCGAACCTGAGACCATTGTCACTAGTGTCGCGAACGTCTAACCACCGTGGTAGATTGTCGAACCTGTGTTATCCATACTTGTGTCAATAAATCGTATCTTTGTTACACAGCAACGGTGGCTACTTTCAATGAAGACTCATCAAACACCGACAACCCTATCCTCAACGTCATTCCGATATCAGAAGTGAGATCAGGCCCAGGTAGAATCGTGGAACAGCTCATGAAAATCGTGGACCGGTTAACTCAGCAGAAGGAGCACAGTCCGAGTACGGGACTTGTAAATCTAGCGCTACCACGTTTTAACCCCGGAAACGCGGGCGCCAGTCCAGCTTCGTGGTGCGCGGCTGCTAGTGCGGTTATGGACAAAGTGTCCCTACGAGACTACGTGTTATATATTGCTATAAGTCGTGCTTTGGGGGGTACCGCGGCAGAGTGGCTTACGCATGTCCCGGTCAACGGTCTTACAAAATTTAGGGAACTTTTTCTTGCTCGTTATGGAGGCACGGAGACGGCAACCTCAGCGCTAATCAGGATACTCAACGAATCACCACTGGAGGACGCAACCGCGGGGGCTTTCGGAAATCGTCTCCACTCCCTTCTGTCGGCGAAATGGGGAAATCTAACCAACGTCGAAATAATCAACGCCGCTGTCTTTCTGCGACTGATCTGGCATGACCAGCGTTTCAAAAGAATAGCACTCGGGGACGATATTCGGACCCTAGATCAATTCCAGAGGGAAATGCGAGTCTTCTCTCACGCGAAGAAGAGGCCAGTACCTTCGCCAAATAATCCATCGGCGGAACCTGAGGCAAAACGACGCTACTTGTCGGCCCGCCACCCGAGATGCCTTTACTGTGGTAAACCAGGACATAAACTCGCGGAGTGTAGGAAGAGGATGCGTGACCAACAGCAGAGGGGTACACAACGCCAGGAAGGCGACCGGATGCATCGCCCCAGGTGGTTTGCTTCAAGTGTCAGGCGGAGGGCCATATCGCACCTGACTGCCCGCTTCGACAGGACAAAAAAGCCAGTACCAAGAATGAACGTGTAGTCAACTCCTGCGCGGTGGAGTCCCCAGCTGGTACCCTAAGTCATCAGGGTGAGTCGTTCCCATTTTACTTCGATTCCGGAGCCGAGTACTCATTAATTAGAGAGTCGGCTGCCTCGAAATTCTCCGGTAAGAGGACGACTGAGCTAGTAGTAATGCGAGGAATAGGAAACACCCGTGTTAGGAGTACGTCCCAGATCTTGTCCACGGTATGCATAAACGGTCTTACATTGGAGATAACCTTCCATGTTCTTGCCGATACTTATCTGAATTACGATATCATGGTTGGTCGCGAGATTTTAAGCCAGGGTTTCGACGTATACATTACACGAAATAGCGTCGATATTTGTAGAACAAAGGTGGTCAACACCTGTAGTAAAACCCCCGAAGACGAGATCGATATTAACGCGGCCGATACTGACGTGATCGGTAACGATAAAAGTCGGTTAATTTCTGTTCTCGAGAAATTCAAAGATTCATTCATTACGGGCTTCCCACGTGCCCGCGTAAGCACGGGGCAGTTAGAAATACGGTTAATCGATCCTAATGTCACCGTGCAAAGAAGTCCTTACAGACTTAGCGAAGAAGAGCGGAGGATAGTGCGTGAGAGAATAGACGAGTTAATCAAAGCGAAGATTGTAAGGCCTAGTAACTCACCGTTCGCGAGCCCTATACTACTCGTGAAGAAAAAGGACGGTTCGGATAGACTGTGTGTAGACTTTCGAGCATTGAATAAAAACACGGTCGCGGACCGGTATCCCCTACCCCTTATCGCGGATCAAATCGCGAGATTGCAGAAGGCGAGATACTTCATTAGCCTAGACATGGCCAGCGGGTTCCATCAAATCCCCATTCATCCCAATTCGACGGAATATACGGCGTTCGTTACACCCGACGGGCAATACGAGTACGTAGCTATGCCTTTCGGATTGAAAAATGCACCATCCGTTTTTCAGAGGGCCATTCTCAACGCCTTAGGCGACCTCGCGTATTCGTTCGTTGTTGTTTACTTGGACGACGTCCTAATTATTGCCGACTCAGTAGATCAAGCCCTAGAAAGGTTGAACACCGTATTAGATACCCTCGTGAAAGCCGGATTCTCCTTTAACTTTGCAAAATGTTCCTTTTTAAAGACATCGGTACTCTATTTGGGATATGTAATTCGTAACGGAGAAGTCCGTCCAAACCCGGGTAAAATACAAGCCTCGAGTTCTTTACCTGCACCGTCGACCGTCACACAACTCAGACAATTCATAGGTTTGGCCTCTTACTTCCGAAACTTCATTCCCAAATTTTCACAAGTAATGAAACCCCTGTACGCACTCACCTCGAGTAACAAGAATATACCTTGGACGGACAGGCACGAACAGATAAGACAAAAGGTAATTTCCGTCCTGACTGACGCGCCGGTGCTAATGATATTTGACCCCAATTACCCAATAGAACTACATACGGATGCTAGCTCGGAAGGATATGGGGCCATTTTAATGCACGGGGTTGAAGGTAAAAATCGAGTAGTGGAATATTACAGCAAAAGAACTATCCCTGCAGAATCTAGGTATCATTCCTACGAATTGGAAACGCTAGCAGTTGTAAACGCCGTCAAGCACTTCCGTCATTACCTCCACGGACGATAGTTTCTTGTTGTCACTGATTGCAACTCCTTGAAAGCATCCAGTAATAAGGTACACTTGAATGACAGAGTTTACAGGTGGTGGGCTTACCTGCAAACTTTTACCTTTGACATTATGTATCGGGAAGGTAAACGAATGGCCCACGTAGATTTCTTTTCGCGAAACCCCGTAGACTTGGATCGCAGTACGTTCAGCAAAATTGTAGAGAAAGAAATTAACCTAACCGAAATCTCCGACGATTGGCTACTAGCGGAACAACGTCGCGACCCACAAATTTCTGAGATCGTCAATAAATTACAGAACGAAGAGCTCGCGGAAGACGTCGCGAATACGTATGAGTTACGGTCCGGCACCCTCCATCGTAAAATACAGAGAAAAGGTAGAACTCTCTGCCTGCCCATCGTGCCGAGAGGGTTTAGGTGGTCTGTTATTAACCATGTGCACCAGTCCATTATGCACTTAGGTTGGGATAAAACGCTTGAGAAACTGTACGAGTATTACTGGTTCGAAGGAATGGCGAAGTATGTTCGCAAATTCGTAGAGAACTGTCATGCTTGTCGAGTTTCAAAGGTAAGTTCGGGTAGAATACAAGCCGAATTACACCCCATACCTAAGACCAGTATACCTTGGCATACGGTTCATATGGACATAACGGGCAAACTAAGCGGTAAAAACGATTCGAAGGAATACGTCATTGTGTTGGTCGACGCCTTCACCAAGTTCGTATACTTGCACCATACCCGTAAGATAGACTCCATTAACACCATTAAAGCGCTTAAGTCCGCTATATTTTTATTCGGCAGTCCCTGCCGGATAATAGCGGATCAGGGAAGATGTTTTACGGGCAAAGACTTTCAAGACTTTTGTCAAGATAAACGCATTAAACTTCATTTAATAGCAACCGGTGCTAGTAGGGCCAACGGACAGGTAGAGCGTATTATGGGTATGCTAAAAAACATGTTAACAACAATAGAAACCACCGGGCGGTTCTGGCAAGACGCGATCGGGGAAATACAACTGGCTTTAAATTGCACTACCAACCGCGTGACTAAGTCAAGCCCATTGGAACTACTAATCGGTAAAACAGCAAGACCCTACGGCTTATCCCTATCCGACAATATCGAAAAAAAGAAGTAAATATCTCCCATGTAAGACAGCAGGCGATAAAGAATATAGAAGAAAGCGCCAAATACGATAAGGATAGGTTCGACGAAAACAAAGCTAAAGTAGTCGGGTTCAACCTTGGTGATTTCGTGTTACGCAAAAACGAGGAAAGAAACCAGACGAAGTTAGATCCGAAATTCAGGGGTCCGTTCGAGATAGCAGAGATTTTGGAAGGAGATAGGTATACCTTAAAAACTCTAGACGGAAAACGATCATATAAGGACAGACATGACAGACTGAGAAAGATGCCGGAAAGCTGCGTCCCTGCTGAGCTGGACGTCTGCGGTGATGACGACGATGGTGATAATAACGATGCAAGTATACCGACCTCAGAGGATCACTAACACCGCGTTGTGGTCGTAGCACATATCCACTGTGATGTTTCACGTATCTGTAATATACCCACAGTGACATTTTGCACATACGCAATATATCCACTGTGATGTCTCATACATCTGTAATATACCCACAGTGACGTTTTGCACATACGCAATATATCCACTGTGATGTCTCATACATCTGTAATATACCCACAGTGACGTTTTGCACATACGCAATATATCCACTGTGATGTCTCATACATCTGTAACATACCTACAGTGATACACCCAACGTAGGAACATGATCCAACAAACTGAGATTCTTCGGTGTACGAAATCGAAAATGATCTGTCGTGTCATTGCGGTCTGACTGGTAACTCACAGAATGCAACTAGCTCTTTAAACACAAATTATAACGCTACTAATTCGAGCCCTCTTTCATTTCCTTGCATGTCAAACCTCCGAACAAAACTTCGTTGTTGAAATGGACCCTTGACTTTCTTGGACACTTAGTTAAATTGTAAATAATGTCAGTTGCATCGAATCGAATGTAAGAAAACACGATATTTTAGCTACACACGAGGACGTGTGATAGTCAGGATGGCCGTGTCGGAGATGAAAGGACACCGGAACCTTTGGATAGCCCCGCAACATTGCAATCTAAAGTCTACTATAACTGTAACTAAACTATTGTAGTTATTCAATCCAATTGTAATTGTTCGAGATTAGTGACGGTGAGCTTTGGCTCGAGGCGACAGTCTGTCGCCCAACGTAGCCGCGGTCAAGGGATGAACGCCTTGTCTAACAAAGGCATGGAGTAATTCTATAGCTCTCCTTAAAAAGGAAATAGTTGTAACACTCGACAGTAATCTTTCCAACGGTCTCTGTCCCGTAGCTCGCCACACGCAGACCCTATTCTTCAAGTAAGATGATTGCCAGATGTCGATGCGTCTCCGCAGTACATGTTCAGCTAGCCCGAGGGCCCGTTATAAATATTAAGATTTAGCTAGCTAAAGTCCTTCAAATAGACAAACAGTCTTTGTCCCAAATACGGGAAAATAAGGGAGATCCATTTTCAACGAGCGGCGTCTCCCACTAGCAACTTTCCCTCGAGGGCGGCTAGCATCTTTTTCTAACCACCGATATGGAGATTGACCAATTAGCAGCAACGCCAATTTCCCTTTCTTTCTAAATGAAGGCTTTTCTCGACGAATCCGATGATCTCGTGTCCTTAGACACATCCCATTATAGTTTTCCTCTGTGGCATCATCGGAACGGGACATTCATTCTCTTTCGCGTTCCCGTCGACTAAAGAGTAACGTCTTTACGCTCAGCAATTATTTTTACGAGTCAGACTTAGATTCTGCGAGAACGCCCATTTGTCATCCCGTTGACCGCGGATTCGTTATCGAACCTGAGACCATTGTCACTAGTGTCGCGAACGTCTAACCGCCGTGGTAGATTGTCGAACCTGTGTTATCCATAGTTGTGTCAATAAATCGTATCTTTGTTACACCGCAACGATGGCTACTTTCAATGAGGACTCATCAAACACCGACAACCCTATCCTCAACATCATTCCGACATATACAATATATAATGATTGTACATATATGTCAGAGAAGCGCCAGTAATAGAGTTGTGGGCATTTGCTAGACCTCCCTTGGAGTTGGCCAGGGTCGTGTTGTAACGACGATACGGCCTGATACAACGGGTATGAACACTACCGATTCGACAATCAACAGCGGCGAAACATTCAATGATAACGAAACCTCGAAAGATTACGTTGCACAAGTATTGCATGAGTATACACTCGTTTATTGGATATGGACTAAGTTTAAATGGACGAAGAAAAACGTGAAAATTTATTATCTTTAGGAAATAATATACCGAATGGTAAGGAAATATATTTACACGTTCTCTTCTATAATAAATAATATTCATTACCAAACTTCATGAGTTGTAAATGTCGAATCAAAGAAATGTTAAAAATTTATGAGAAAAATATAGAATTTAGTATTAAAATTAATGTGTTTATTCTTTTCCCTCGATTTATCTCGTTAGTAATATTAATATAGTAATGTAAGATGTGAGCAGTGCCCGCTATAAACCTAAAAATGGAGCAGTTCCATATATAAGTATATAAAAGCAACCAGGAGCTTAGTGCATTTATAGGCATCTTCAACGTGTACGCTCTGGACTAAGTGGCGTACATATCTCGTTAAACTATATCAAAGACGACGAAGAAATTGACCAGCGAGAAGAGAAAGACTTTACCTGGTAAAAACTTTCAGAGAGCAAGTTGCAACGAGGAATGAATAGCTAGATTGATTATTCAATGTCACTTGCGCGGTGCGTGCTGGGTCTGAAGGTGTCCCCAGCCAAGCGGGTGGCTATATGGTTTTACGACTGGCGATGTAGGGGGGCTCCTTCGCCCGGTCTGTGTTTGGATATAAATGGGGAGGACATCGATGTGGGGCTTCAGATGAAATATCTGGGCTTTACTATTAACAGGCAATGGACGTTCGGGCCGCACTTCAGGCTCTTGGTCTCCAAAGTGATGGCGGCAGCCAACGCCTTATGTGGCTTGCTACCGAATATCGGTGGGGCCGGGGTAGGAGTGTGCCGTGTATATAAGGGAGTCGTCCGTTCCCGGGTCTTGTACGGGGCTCCGGTGTTGACACGAGATCTGATGGCGCGTTGCCGCAGTCTGCTTTTGCTGAGGAGGCTACATAGGACGCCCGCCATCAGGATCATAAGGGGATACGGGACGGTATCTCATGCGTCGGTGCCCGTCTTGGCGGCGTCTCCTTCGATCTGCAGGCCTTGGCGGGGCCTGGGCTCGAGTGGAGATTCTTCGCCCGGTGGACAAGTGGCTAGAGACGTTCGGAGAGAAGCTAGGCGAGAGGTATGGGCGTGGTGGCGCTCCAACCTACTCGCCGAAGTTTAAGCCCTTGGCCACCGCGCCGTTAGATCAGTCCTCCCGAACTGTGAGCTTTAGAGGGGCCGCAGAGAGCTTCCGTTATCCTTCTCGATGACGCAGGTGCTCGCCGGGCACGGGGTATTCGGGGAATACCTGCAGAAAATTTAAGGAGAGATGACGACCACCACTGCGACCGCTGTCACCACTGCGGAGAGGGCGAGAACACGGCGCAGCAAACGCTGGAGTTTTGCTCGAAAAAATTTTTCTTCGAACGGCCGCCATTTTGTGAAAAAATTTTTTTTGATTTCTCCAAGTTTCGTGCTATAGCGGCATCTATACTAATTTAGAATCCTTTCGGCTTCTTTGCTTCAGATGATCAGAAGGGTTGAAATCATGCACGCCAGGACACCCTTTTTTTATTGGACCCCGACTTTGCCAGTTCATAACTTTGTGAATTTTGAGTTTTTTCGGTTAATTTTTACAGCAATCTTAAAATATCAATAAACAAATGATAAAAAATGGATAGTAAAAATATTTTTTGTTTCGTTTGTACAGAGCTTCAAAAATCACTCGAAATTCATGCCTCTAATTATGTTACATAATTTTGAAGCAATTTGAAAGCGGTTTCGTCTTGCTACAACTCTATTTATTCATAGTTGTACCTTACCTACCTCAAAGCAGTCTCTTGTGGCCTCCAAACTTCATTTGTAGTATGTCCAAAGTTGAAACAAGTAATAGCTCCTCGGAGTATCTGTAATATACATAAAATCGGTGAAGGAAATGTCAAAACAACCTTGACAGTTCGTTACAGTGTTTATATTCACGTTCAGTCAGTATAATAGTCAAACCTCCTATGGTTGTCTACACGCACGGGTCTGTCTTTTACAATGGAGCAATCTGTTCCTCATATTTGGAGAATAAGAGTAACTTTAGTGCGTTGTACTGCCAATATACAGTTGTGTCACTTTACCCACAAAAGTATCATCAATACCACATAATGATATACATATTGATATAATAATATCAAACAACTTTTATAAGAACATTGTTTTTATAATTTCAATCCCATGTGAGTTCTTCGACGGTACTTACTTAAACCGAACACTCTGTATATACAAATATCTTAGGTATATACACATGCGTATTTGTGTGTGTAGTTACAAATTTTGACTTCGTTCAGTTCTCCTTTCTCAGTTTTCATTTTCGTAATACATTTTTCGTATTATATTTTACTCTACACTTTATTCCAGTTAAGACAGCATATTTATTTATTATTTTGCTTCTTCTTCTAAATAACGGATTCTATTTTACTTCTCGTTGGTAAGTGCAAACACGCTTTAAGATTTGCTGTATGAATTTTTTTGTAATATTTCGCTTTCCTATCTAGATTTGATTTATTTTGATTATATTTTGAGAACGTGTCAGATTTTCGTAAAAATAAAGATTTACAAGGAATGTTGAAAAATTTAATGCCAAAAGAAATACGAACGACTGCGTATTTTTCTATGAAAGAATATGGAAACAAATGCATATTTTTTCCAAAAAATTTAGGTTAACATAAAATGTCATTGAAAAAGATCAATCTTAGCTATACAGAAAACAGATTTCTTAAAAATAATTATAAATGGCTCGAACAAGATTGCATTTATTAAAAAAAAGAAAAAAGAAATGAAGAAAAGGCGGCTGATATCTCCTTTCATCAACAATCGTTATCTTTTTAAAATAAAAATTTTGTCTTAAATGAATCATTAAATTCAAATAAAACGAATCTGCAGTAGGAAGCACGTTTACATCAGTGCTTAGGACGTAATGAATATAATAAAAGCATTGAAACCTTTTGTAAGGAAAGCTGTTCGTGAAACAAAAAACAAATTACACTGTGTTGAGCATTAAGTGTGTTTATTATGACTGACTATACTATATTATACTATACTATACTATATACTATATAATGACTATACTATAATTATATAGTAATAACGGTCATCATACGATAATATATTAGTAGGAAAGAAGATACAATGGAAATACAATAGATGCAATGGAAGTGTTTGCCAAAGCAGACCTACATTGTAGAGATGGTGTGAGCGTAACCTGCGAATAACAAAATGATTCGATCACGTTCGGTCCAAATCAAGACGATTTTTCATAGCGCCTTGTGACTTTTCATGGCCATTTCTAACTGATGGAGAGCATAACTGTTCTTTGCACATATCACATGATTTGTAGCTGCTATTATACTTTTTATATTAACCACATCAAAACAAAAATGCGAGTTACATAGTATAAAGGAATGACGAAGAATGGAGAAAGATAACGCAGAAATTAATGATTTTGAATTTTGCAAACGTAACTTTAATTTCAAATTTTTTTAGACTGAATTCTACTAAATGTAAATATAACTCTATTACAAAATAATATATGTAGTAACTGATGGATTCTTAGAGTAAGGACAAGTAATGATGGTAGGTTCGAAGTTTAATGTATTTTGAGAAGTGATATTCAACAACAAGAGGAATATAAATAGAGTTTAGTGTAGTTTAAATAAGCGATATTCAAGAACAAAAGGACCGATTATAATATCGTCGCACGTCGATTCACACTCTGTGTCCGCTCAACTCACACTCTGCTTCTCAACTGACTCTCTGGCCGTTGTAGCATTCTTTTGTCTTTTGCTAGGCCCACCGCACACGTGTTCCGCGGACTCTCGTAGCCAGGGTCACGTAGGCCTTTTCGGCGAAGCTATTTATTTGAAGGACCCGATAACGCATTGATGGAGCCGACAGCGCCTCGGCTCTCGCGATATTGTCTATAGTTGGCTCGACGTTTCTTAGGCCCTTCTCCCCGATACTACATATATGTCGGGTTTACATTAGTATTAGGGTTAGGGGCGTAAAACGAATCTTCGTTTAGGTTACACGTTGTCGTTATGCAATAGAGAAGACATTGACTAGTGCAAATACGATTATTGCATGACTTGATAAGTATCCGTGGCACTTAGATACTCGAGAAACTAATGACAATGATCCTAGGTTCAATAACGAATCCGCGGTCAACGGGATAACAGGCTGCGCCTTCTTCCAAATTCCAAGTCGTACTCGATTTGCTTGGCTACGGTGGAAGTATTACTAAACTAACTCTTTGTTAAAACGTAGAATATTCACCGAGCGTAAAGACGCTATGTAACTCGCTAATGAGACTTCACGAGAGAATGACTTTCCGTCGCGATGATGCCACAGAGGAAAACGATGATGGGGTGTGTTTGCTGACACAAGATCATTGGATTCGTCGAGGATAGCCTTCGTTCAGAAAGTAACGGAAATTGACGTTGCGACTAATTGGTCAATCTCCATATCGGTGGTTAGAAAAGGAAGTTAGCCGCCCTCGAGGGAAAGTTGCTAGTGGGAGACGTCGTTCGTTGAAAGAAATAGATCTCCCCTATCTTACCGTAGTTGGGACAAAAATTGTTTGTCTGTCTGAAGGACTTTAGTCAACTCAATCTTAAGATTTATAACGGGCCCTCAGGCTAGCTGAACGTGTGCTGCGGAGACGCATCGACATCTGGCAATCATCTTACTCGAAGAATAGGGTCTGCGTGTGGCGAGCCACGGGACAGAAACCGTTGGAATGTTTACTGTCGCGTGTCGCTACGAATATTTCTTTTAAGGAGAGCTATAGAATTACTCCATACCTTTGTTAGGCAAAGCGTTCATCCCTTGACCGCGGCTACGTTGGGCGACAGACTGTCACCTCGAGCCAAAGCTCACCGTCACTAATCTCGAACAATTACAATCGGATTGAATAACCAATAGTTATTGTTATTACAATCGTTAATAGTTATTACAATAGTTACAGTTATAGTAGACTTTAGATTGCAATGTTGCGGGGCTATCCAAAGGTTCCGGTGTCCTTTCATCTCCGACATATAATTACGAGAAATTGGCCTGTTTATACTTTTTTACTTTTGAAATCCAGCCGTGACTTTCCAAGACTGAAGCTCTTACAATTTGATTTTCGATTGGAACTGTTTCTTTCTCCTTTGTCATCTCTCAATATCCCCACTATCCACGGGTTTGTTAGGCGTCCGCGACTGTTGCCACGCACGCTCTCCTGTTGAACATTCGACGGAAGCACCGTTGGGATATTGATGGTTCATTGGGCACTCCGTTTCGGTGATATACATTGTTGCCGAGTGTCGCCACATCTTTATCTCCGGTCTTTAACTGAGCTGGTCGTGACACTATTGTAACGTCGACAAATATCTCCAACCAACTCAGGAAACCTGAACCGCCTGGCACACGACACCAACTCCCAAAACAAAGGAATATGAATTCGGCACGCAAGTATAAGATAAACGAACATCTAGAAGGGCTGGGTCTTGATCGAGGCTTCAGTTTTTCGGAAACAGTTCAATCGAACACTTGTGGTCTTATTATAGAATAAAGGTATCTCGAACTGTGGTCCAAGAACCCAACATTTTTTTTTATTATTATTTTCGCGTTATTTTTGCGTGACATTTTGGCGACCCTGCCAGGATCCATTCGCTTCAGTGTAAACGAAATTACGATTTCGGTCTACGAACATCATTGAAGATCGAAGGATTGGGACCATTTGTGTTGTGAACTCTGCTGCCAATAATTTACTACAGTGGATCAAATCAGCGAGACTACTGTCAGCATAGAACAAATCAACAGAACGCGTTTGACACTCTAGCAACACCTTTGAACGTGCCGCAGAGGAAAGCACCGCAAAGGAACCTCATTCTACGAACTTACGTATCAAGGTGAGAAAAATCTGGATTCCTTTAAACGATAGAACGCCTAAAGTTAGTCTCTCCAGCAACTCTAGCGAACAGGCAATATTCACAATGAACAATAAGAAAGATTCAAAAGCCGAGACAAGTTTACCCTCTACAAGTAAAACCCAAAATAAAACGGGATCACTTGATTCCTCTACCAGAGCAATTTTAGATTTAATACAGAGACAGAACGAAGAATTTCGACAACAATTTAACGAAATAAAGAATGCATTAAGATTAGCCAACGAAGAAAATAGAAAGCGCGCTAACGAAATAGAAATATTAGGTAGAAACCTCTCTCGTGTTAAACTATCACAAATAGACGTAGAATCAACTGAATTTGGTTCTGTGATGACTAACAATGGCGATAATATATCAGTATTAAAACACCATACTAATCCACCTCCACCTATGCCACAAAGACCACCAACATACGTCCAACCATCCAATCCAAGAGCTGCAAACTATGGAAATCTAAAGGCTGAAATTGCATTAAAATGTATTCCCATGCTAAACGGAGAAGATGATATAGGTGTAGAGGATTTTATTCGTGAAATAAAAGAAATGAGAATGATGTGTGGTGAACAAATGTTGTTATTAAAAATGATCAAAATAGAGAAAATTGTAGGAAAACCCGCAATGGCAATTCGCAATATCCATATTAACGAATTTGAAACTCTGTACGAAGCATTAAGATTTAACGTAGCTACTCAAGCATCAGTAAGAGAACACCAAGATCAATTAAGAGAAATAAGGCAAGGATTAACCGAAAGCGTGCTAAATTATAACATTAGATTTCGACGTGCTTTTAACAAGATTCAATACAGCATTAACAATGAATATAAGGACGAACTCGACGAGCGATGAACAATCGACTATACACGGACTCCGTGACTGACTGCATTTAGCAAGGACACTTCCACTACAATAGAATGCCATTCGGGCTCAAAAACGCACCTTTCAAAGAATAATGGATACCGCGTTGGGGGTTTGATTAACAATCATTGTTTCCTTTATCTCGATGATATCATTATATTCGGGCAATCGATAGAAGAACAATAAAAATTTAGCCTTTATATTCTAAAGACTCAGGGAAGTATGTCTAAGAATACAACCAGATAAATGTGAGTTCTTAAAACCCGAAATAGAATATCTAGGACACGTAGTGACAGCAGATGGAGTAAAACCTAACCCCAAAAGGATGGAAGCAGTAAAGAATTTTAAACTACCCAAAAATCCTATAGATGTAAAATCATTCCTTGCGCCAGCTGGATACTATAGAAAATTTATTAGAAACTTCTCTAAAATTGCCAAGCCGTTAACAGAACTAACTAAGAAAGACATACAATTCCACTGGTCTGACAAAACACAACTTAGCTTCGATACGTTTGTTGAGAATTGTGGATCTTGATAGCCGAAATAATGTCATGGGAGCACTAAATTTACATTTGGAATTAATATTAGAATAGTTATATATTTATTTGATGAACGATTCCAAAGATATTCATCGATACACACTTGCACGCGTCTCAGCAGTTTCTTTTATACCTGACTGTTAACCGATTGAATAGTTTACATTCATCTGTTTTCGAGACGCCGCGCACACACATACCTCCACACACTGATACCCACATACTAGTATCTCTACTACGCATTTAACTCAGTCCAGCACAGAAAATTATGTATATCTCAACACACCTCCTTAATTTTTGTGCTGCATATTCATTTCCTTTTATAAGTCAAACAAATCATTCTTAAAAGTAATCTAAAATTTTCAAATTTGTTCCTCCCTAGAGCCTTCGTTAAAATATCAGTTACACTATTTTCTGAATCTACTTTCATAATGTCAATCTCTTTATTTTCGTAACTTTCATTCATAAAATGGAAGTGAACAACAATTTTCTTACAAATTTAATTTCGCTCACAGCTTCCGATAAAGCTACATACTCGACGGCTGTTGATGATTTTGTCACGCTACTTTGCTTTCTCGATTTCCAGTAAATTGCGTTTCCGAAAAATCTTATGATAAATCCCGTAGTGGATTTTCTATCTACTTTATCTCCAGACCAATCAGCGTCAACAAAACAATCAATAACTTCAGTATTCAAATTTCTTTTATAAGTTAATTTCAATTTCCTAGTTAAATATAAGTATTTCAAAATTCTCAATGCATATTTATAGTGGGTCCCGTCGTAACTGTTTTGAAATCGACTTAAATAGTTTACACTATAGCTAACGTCTAATCTTGTTCCAGTATTAATATATAATAAAGCTCCTATGAGATTTCTGTATCTTATATCATCTGAGGCTGATTGTGCGGGTTCTAAACTTAAGTTTTGTTCCATTGGTGTAAAATGTAGTTTACTATTTTCTATATTATATTGTTTCGCTAATGACACTATATAACTACTTTGATCTAATTTCATCTCACACTTCTTATTATCGTATTCAATGTTTATTCCTAAGTAAGTCTTTACTTCACCTAAGTCCTTCATCGCAAATTTCTTTGACAATTTGTTTTTAATTTCATCGATTTTTCTTTTGCTTTTCCACATATTCATAAGTCGTCTACGAATAGAATTAAATATATAACATTATCGCTCTTATACTTCATATACAGATAATAATCGCTCTCACTTCTTTGAAATCCTAATTTTTTCATATACCCGTCGAAACATTCATACCAAGCTCTTGAACTTTCTCGCAATCCATATAACGCTTTTGATAATTCACATACTCTCCCGCTTTTATCGTCGTAACCTATAGATTGTTTTACAAATACTTCCGTTTTTATAGTTCCGTTTAGGGATGTCGTTTCTACATCCATTTGCATAATCGTCAAACCATATTGACAACAATAAGATAGTAATAACTTCAACGTTTGCATTTTTGCCACTGGAGAGTATAAATCTTCCAGTATTTCCTTTTGTTGGAAATCTCGAACAACCAGTCGCGCTTTCTTACGATTATCAGATTTATTCTTATATATCCATTTCAAATCTAATACTTTTTTATCTTTTGGTTTCTCTACTAATTTACCAGGTTTTATTTTTGATTAAACTATTCATTTCTCGATCTATTGCTTCTTTCCATGAACCGCTGTCATCACCACTTAAAGTTTCTTCATAGATTTGAGGACTGTCTGCGCTAACTACATTCACATAAATGAAATATGAACTCGTTTGGCCATCTTTGAGATTTCTTTCTTTCCCGTCCTGACCTTCTCAAATTATTTTCTATGTCTTCAAGTTTTTCTTCTGATTCGTTACTTCAATTTCTCTCCTTTTCTATTGCAACCTGCTCGACCTTTTCGTCATTTATTTCATTTTCATGAATTTCGTTTGAATCCGAACGTTCGTCAAAATCCTTTTCTGCTTCATTATCTGTTTCATCTTTTCCTTGAAATCCTACTAAATTTTCATCTTCACCTATAAATTCTACGTGTCTTGCAATTATAATTTTATTGTTAACCTATATCCATTGTTTTCATAACCTACAAGTATCCCAGTGCAATTTCAGCTATTCTTACGAAAACTCTACTTCCGTACAATCTTAAATTATTTATATTCGGTTTCCTTTTAAAAAATATTTCAAATGGTGTTTTATTTTCATATGTGTTCGTAATGGTTCTATTTTTTAAGTGCGCCGCGGCTCTAACTATTTCCGGCCAATATTTAATATTCAGCTTTGAATCATGTAATAAGCATCTAGCAGAATTCATGATTGTTCTATTGTAGCGCTCAGCTGTTCCATTTAACTCGTGAACATAAGGTGGGCATGGTTCTACGACCTAATTAGATTGTACATGTTTTTGTTCATATGTTCTTTTCCATTATCGCACCTTAGTCTCTTTATCTTCTTACCAGTAAGATTTTCAACTTTGTTTATATAATCAAGGAAACAATTGTAAATTTCACCTTTCGATTTCAAAGTATAAATCAATGCGCACTTATTGTAGTCGTCTATAAATGTTAAGAAATATTTGGATCCATCAAACCCGGTTTTTTTTTTATGAGGTCCATTTAAATCGGTATGTACTAATTCTAAAATCTCGCGTGCTCTACTGCGGTTATTTTGGAAGGGCAAATTGTGCATTTTATTTTGGATACATGTACCACATTTTAATTGTACTTGCTCAAAATTTTCTGGCATTCCCTCAACTAATTTTTTCTTACACATTGTATCTAAATAACCAAAGTTTACATGTCCTAAGATCTTGCAAAGTTTTTCCTTATTTGTTGTTTTTTCTACATTTATAGCGTGAGATTCTTGCCTTTCAATGTAACTACTTATCTTATATAAACCATGATCTTTGAATGCGATCCCTATCGACTCTCTGTATTTGTTATGTATCTTTGAAGTATTTCCTGCTGAGACTATCTTATTTTCATTCGTTACTCTCGCATACCTAACCAAGTTGTTATCCATTTCTTTCACGTAAAATACATTAGACATTGTAATTTTAATCCTCCTTTTGTTTACTTCAAAGTAAGTTAAAATTTTTCCGACTTTTGTTCCTTTTAGAATTTTACCGTCTCCTAACTTTATATTTATCGGGTTTTTAAATTTTCGTACTCAACAAAATAAGAGTCATTATTTATAATGTGATCTGAACATCCACTATCCAATATCCAATCTATTTTTCGCGTATCGCTAGTATATACCGTAATTTCATTCTTACTATTTTCTCGCACTACTCTCGTTAGGAAGGATCCAATTTCTTGGTCGTCGTAGCCCTCGTTGTATGAATAATTTGCGTCGTGTTGACTTCCCCGTTGTGTCGTTGTTGTCAACCTCTGCTTCGTCCTCGTTGGCCAAATCCTCGCCCGTGTCACGTCAAATAACAAAATAAAAAAAGAAATTTGAGGTGAAAAATAAAAAAAAGAAACTCTTAATCTCTTTATCTTCTTACCAGTAAGATTTTCAACTTTGTTTATATAATCAAGGAAACAATTGTAAATTTCACCTTTTGATTTCAAAGTATAAATCAATGCGCACTTATTGTAGTCGTCTATAAATGTTAAGAAATATTTGGATCCATCAAACCCGGTATTTTTATGAGGTCCATTTAAATCGGTATGTACTAATTCTAAAATTTCGCGTGCTCTACTACGGTTATTTTGGAAGGGTAAATTGTGCATTTTATTTTGGATACATGTACCACATTTCAATTGTACTTGCTCAAAATTTTCTGGCATTCCCTGAACTAATTTTTTCTTGCACATTGTATCTAAATAATTAAAGTTTACATGCCCTAAGATCCTGTGAAATTTTTCCTTATTTGTCATTTTTCCTACATTTTTAGCGTGAGATTCTTGTCTTTCAATGTAAGTACTTATTTTATTATAAACCATGATCTTTGAATGCAATCCCTATCAACTTTCTGTATTTGTTATATATCTTTGAAGTATTTCCTGCTGAGACTATCTTATTTTCATTCGTTACTCTCGCATAGCTAATCAAGTTATTATCCATTTCTTTCACATAAAATACATTAGACATTATAATTTTAATCCTCCTTTTGTTTACTTCAAAGTAAG
The DNA here is from genome assembly GCF_011952205.1 of Bombus bifarius. Lineage (NCBI taxonomy): Eukaryota > Metazoa > Arthropoda > Insecta > Hymenoptera > Apidae > Bombus > Bombus bifarius. The sequence continues at coordinate 24,079 of NW_022885518.1, forward strand.
TTAACATTTTTCCAACTTTTGTTCCTTTTAGAATTCTACCGTCTCCTAACTTTACATTTATCGGGATTTTTAAATTTTTGTACTCAACAAAATAAGAGTCATCATTTACAATGTGATCTGAACATCCACTATCCAATATCCAATCTATTTTTCGCGTATCGCTAGTACATACCGTAATTTCATTTTTATTATTTTCGCGCTCTACTCTTGTTAGGAAAGATCCAATTTCTTAGTCGTCGTAGCCCTCGTTGTGTGAATAATTTGCGTCGTGTTGACTTGCCTCGTAGTAGCGTTGTTGCCGGCCTCTGCTTTGTCCTCGTTTGCCAAATCCTCGTTGGCCGTATCCTCGTCTTCTTTGGCCAAAACTTCGTCCGCCGCGACCCCTATTCTGCTGCGGCTGATACGCACCTCCTTGCTGTTGCGTTCTTCCATTGTTTCCGCCTTTATACGTGTTTGTGCAATTTTTTGCCATATGACCGTACTTTCCACAGCCATAGCACTTTATGTCCTTTTTTTCGGCTGTAAATACATTTGACTTTGTTCTATGACTTTCTTTCTTGCTACGCGTTTCCCACATTATAATTTTATTTTTCAAAAATTCACATGTTTGATCACTTTCTTTCACTGAGTCGATTAAGTCCCCAATATAGCTCAATGATTCTGGTAGTGCTTTCAGCATGTAGTCGAGTTTTTCACGTTCGCTTACATTTGCACCAGCACTCTTTAATTCATTGATCGTTTTTTCAAATTCCGTGAAAAATGAATTTGATTCTTCAAAGTCTTTCAACCTCATCATGTCTAGTCTACTTCTTATACAAATTTGCACTGCCATTGATTCCTTCATATACATCTCATCAAACTTTTGCATTATTTTTAAAGCAGTGTCTTGATCACCAACAAATTCTAATTACTCATTCGTTATACTACTATAGATGTAGTTCATCGCCCATTGATTCTTTTCATCCCACTTATCTTGCTCTTCCTTGTCCATTTTCTCTCGTGTAGCCGGTTCATAACATTTTTTACACTTTAAATGCATTAATATTCTTTTCTTCCACATTCTGTAATCGCGTCCATCGAATATTTGAACCTTAATTTCGTCGTCCCTTGGCATCTTGATTCGTTTTCTATATTCACACCTTTTTTTCTTTTTCAAAAAATAATTCTCTTTATTATCCAAAATCTTTTTATTTGTTCTACCAATAGCCTTTTTATCTCTTCAGAACTTATTTCCAATTTTTTATTCCTTTTTATAATTCGACTTTTATACATTCACTTCCGGTTACACGTGGTTCCTTAACATTGAATTTCAACAACCACGCTCTGCTACCATGTTGAGAATTGTGGATCTTTGAAGCCGAAATAATGTTATAGGAACATTAAATTTATATTGACAGTTATTACTAAAATAATGATATATTTATTACATGGGCGATTCTTTATATATTTATCGATACACACTTGCACGCGTCTCAGCACCTTCTACTATACCCGACTGTAAACCGACTCTTCGACAACCCTTAACCGACTGACTGTTTACATTCATTTGTTTCGAGACGCTGCGCACACACACGTACTTCCACACACTGATATATACATATAAGTATTTCTACTACGCACTTAACTCAGTCCAGCACAGAAAATTACACATATCTCAACAAAAACACTCCTGAAACAATAATACACGTCTAAACTTCATGGTTGCGACACATGGTTCTTTACAGTCTTTAATTAAATTTGTCAAATAATTTCGTTTTAAATAATAGAATTAACGAATATATAGTACATCTACTTCTATTTTCATTGGTAAATTAATTAATCCCATCTTTTCATTTTTTCAAAATAATAAAGCAAAATCTCTAGATATTCATCGAGTTCATCCATTAATTGCATTAACCTCTTCTGGAATTTTTAGAGACTCGGTGCGATAGTAATACAGGTAACCGGCAATTTAAAGCAGTTTACTATACATTATGCGATTGGATTTACGATTTACGATTTCCGATTTCAAAACGCTTATGCTTAATGTAACAGTGGAGCAGAAAGCAGTCATTTACAGATTCCTAACATGCACTCGCGTTTGAGATCCGATTCAAAGGGAAACCAGCAATACGCCATAGGCACTGATAACATTACAGAATGCATTATCGATTAAAGCTGTATGTATCAAAAAAATCTTCAATTGTAATGAAATTCATTTTACATATTGCATATTTTACGAATGGAATAATTTAACGTAGATTTTAACACGTTCGTCGCCCAGCGTGATTCGGCTATGTTTCCTGCGGAGCCCAAATCCGACCGCCGGCACGCAGAACGTAAATAGAGCGATAAACGGAAATTCATTGTATATCTTTTACGATTCACTGTTTATCGCCTTCGATTCACTGTTTATTGTCTTCGATTCATTGTAAAGAATATATTTAGTTCTGAAATGGAGAAAGCGATAAACTTTCCAGCTAGAGTATTCCGAGGGATCTCATGGCAGATATCTCAAATCTTTGATTTAATCGAGAAGCATACTTGTGAGACGTACATAAGTGATTTTTTCATCCTCAAAATGTTCAGTAAACAGCGTGAAAATATATTTGAAAGTAAGGAGAGTAGTGATGACGAGGTAGTGAATTTTAGAAAAAAAATTATAAATAGAATTTCATCGAGTTCGAATGTTGAGGAAGCATGTGCAAGCAAAGACCTCAAAGACATGTTGGAAGAACTTGCTATAAACGAAGTAGAGAAACTCGACCCTATTGATAATTCGTTGATATTTGACTGGAATGAATTCGCTAACAGGCAACAGACATTTCCGTTCACCGGATAAAGCGGATTTCTGATGGATTTGCCGTCTGACATTAGCGCAAGTGAAGTGTCTTCGTTATTCGTCAATGAAAAAGTGATAAGTCTTTTAGTCACAGAGACTAACAGATATGCAGGGCAAAAATTACACCAACATGAAGTGGCACTGCGCTACCGTCGTCCGGTAGAAGTTAGTGTCGAGTGGCGCCACACGTTTAAGTCCTCCTTTATCGGCAGGATTTCGACCCAGTTACTCGTGTCGTGGCACTTGATCGTCGCTTTAAGGTATCTATGCAAGCGTTCTACGATCCCATTAGACAAGAGATGATAGGCCGATGTGCGCAGGTGCGTGACGCCGAGCAACCGGCATAACTCTTTAAACAGACACGATTCGAATTAGCGTCTGTAGCCGGCCGTTATTTTTAAAGAGACGCCGAAACGAGAAATCCAAGCGGAAAGCCGAGGCGATAGTTGGCGCTTCCATAGCAGCAATGGGAACGGCTTCGGGCTAACGCGAAAAACGATCGATACACGATAGACAATATCGATAGCCCTGCGAGTATTGCATCACGATAATGTGTAAGTGTATGTGTCCGAACCGGCCTGCTAACGTTTTGAACGCTCCAACTGGTGAGGATACGTGCCTTTCTTTTTTTTTTTATACGAGAAGGGGAAATGCATTACGCATACCAAACAACCCGCGCCGCCGGGTTATGTGGGACTCGGCTGATGGTAGTGCCATACCCCCTAAAAAACCTCTCCTCTTCCAATCCTTCGTGTGGTGGGTCTCGACGGCACTGTTAATACCACATTACTTCGACGAGACCCCATTCGACGCGTCAACTCCTTATCAAAAAATGCCTCTGTTTCTTCGGAGATAGTCATCATCCTCTTCTTCCCCTTTTCCGAATCGCCCCGCCTTTGTACCTTTTGCCTGTCTTGTCCTCATTACTATCCCGCAGAAACTGCGGAACAATGATAGCTCCTACAATCGCACCCGCTCTATTACAAACCGTATCAAAATGATCACAATAATTTCTGTTAGAGTGTAACACTACGCCTAGGTATTTAACCCTTTCGCGTGTGTTAAGCACCTCTCCCGTCAATGTTATATTAAACTTCTTCGGAACTCTCATTATCGTCAACAATATAACCTCCGTTTCCTCCTTTGCTATCTGGAGACCCGAATTTTCACACCAATTTAATATCGTCTTCATGTGGAGATTCAAATCTACCTCCACACTTTGCTTCTTCTTCAGACCCACCAAGCTAGTGTCACGTAAAATTGATACTTGGGTTGTAAGAGAAAAGAAAGCTGAGTCGTAACCCGATGCCGATGCGAACTCCCTTCGATGCACACACACGCGCCAGCGCTTTTACTTTACTCTCAGCAAAAAAAAACAAATATTTAAAGTAGTAGTAGTAGAAAATATTTAAGTAGTGTTTTACACTGACTGCAGCCTGTTCACATTGAATACTATCAGTGCCTTCACAGTCATGCAACTACGGACTACTTGATATTAAATACAGAGCCTTAAATAATGGCCAATAAAACAATACAAACTGAAGACGATGTGCCAATATTTTTATTGTTTTATTGACTACTATTTAGAGCTTGAAAGTACGTACAAAGAGAAATAGACATATTTCCGAAACCCATCTAGTAAATACGAATTACGAATAAATCTCCAGCTATATAAAGTTTGACAATTGTACAAAGTAGATTTACGCTTTTTTAAACACATTTGGTGCACAGCCTGTTTGCTTCCTCGATACCACACCCTTGTTTTCGTAAGGAACTTCTGAAATATTATGATTGTTCCTGGATAAATCCGAGTTATATAAATTTAAGTTACATAAGCATTGGCAAAGAATATAGTAAATTCTTCTTCGTGAATGAACTCTCTGTCGCTACCATATTGTAGTCATTTTGAGGCAAAAGGCTAGAACAATTTTGAAAGGACAGAATCATTCCGACAGTCGATGAGAAACTTTCAGAACTGAAAATATAAAGTTTGAGGTGTATTGGGTGTGCAGTACGCGTAGTGAATGTTGTATGCAGTGTAGCATTACTATTCGTTGTTTATTATTTAAATCGCTATATGTGTTACAAAATATCGTATACATTTGGAGAACTTTCGGACATGCACCTTTGTTACCACACCAATAGAACTATATACCTAGCACAAAGATATTTTTTAAAATAGATTATCGATTTCAGGATATAGGTACATTGAAACCTGGCGGGCGAATTCAGCACGACGATCCGGATCTGGGGGACGGAATACTGCACCGCATTGAAAAAATCTCAGGTTAAATACGAGGGTTATTGCTGCTGAAGAAGGTGTCAGCAGCAGCACCGTGTAGTCTGTATTGAAGGGGAAAGATCTACACCTGTGTAGCTTTCAGAAAGTTCACGAGTTAAAAACAGAAGAAAACTTTTTCAAATGGATGAGTCGGAAAATCCAACGCAATTCCAATTTCCCCGCGAGGATATTATTTACTAATGAGACAACATTTAATAAATGTGACACTGGAGTAACAAATACACGTAGCGATCAATTTTAATCACATCACATTCTACCCACGCAGTGGAGGAACATTTGTCTAACTGTTTTGGAGATTGATGGATCGGTGGAAGGGGACTTGTGCTTTGGTCTGCTCGATCCCCACGTTTAAATCCCCTCGACTTTGACCTCTGGGGACACATGAGGAGGTTAGTGTACGCATCGCCGGTGTCTATTGCAATAGAACTGCAACACTGCATTCTCGATACGGTAAAATTTTAAGAGAAGCGTTAGGCTCTGTTTACGACAAAACGGAGGTCATATCGAACATGTGTCGTAATTCGTTGTATTTCTTGTGGATACTCGCCGTAGGGACAATCACGGTGCCTGTGCAAGCCTTTAATGAACATTGATAATACGCTTTTTTATTTATTTTTTATGGAGGCAACGGTTCCACTCGTAAATTTCATAGAGCTGTTTTCCATGTGCTCTTATGGATTTCCATCCAATCCAACATTCTCTTGACAACGTCGCGCGAGATCGTTTACATCTCTGAATCTTCTTCTCTACGACTTGTACGAGGTATATGAGGAACTACGACTCGCGCGGGAGCTCACTTTTCTTTGAGCTGCCGTATTGTGTAGATAAAAATAGAACTTTTACTCACTTATTAATATTTTAATTATTAATTTGTAACAATTAAATTAATAATTTACAACATTTAAGCCATTGACTTACACCGTTTGATCTGTTAATGCCTCACAGTTCAACTATTAATTTATAACAATATATTATTAATCTGAAACAATTACTCCATTAATTTTTAACAATTAAAATAATAATTTATAACAAAAGCCTCCCATTAATTTAAAATAATTATGCTCTTAATTTACACCATTAATCGGAATCAATTCTACTATTCATTTAAACCAATAAAAAAATTTAAACCAATAAAACCAACTCATAGCGATTAAATTAATGATTTATTTTGTTTCATTTAGTATTAACGAAATCTTTCGAGTCTTTGAAGCGGTATTTTGTTTCCATTTAGTTTTATCTTTTAATTTTAAGCACAGTATTTAATTTTTCACTTAACTATTTCATATAAAATCAGTGCTAATACAAAGTGTAACTGTAGAGCGTCTATGGATGAAATGTAATTCTTCGTACTCGCTCAAAGCCAAGGAATCAAATCGCATTCACGGAACTGAAAAAGCAAATGCGATTTAATCGATGGCAACGAGGTTTGGTTTCTTCGATGGTAAGTTCAATGTTCAAATGTGATTATGTAGATCCACATACTATACCTATTCTAATTAATAAATTTCCATACACGCTATTTCTTTGCCATCAAATAATTTTATATCTTCTGCTTTCGATGCTTAAAAACTCTTTACGTAAATAGAATCCCTGCGTAGTTACCTCCCCGTGATGGGACCGAGTAATTGCCATCGTTTCCCAAATAATAATACATGATGTACTATTCTGAAAGTGTAACGTTAATTTTAATATTAGGATTCGATTGCTATTGGTAAACAACATATATTTATAATTCCGAGGTATATCAAGCTAGAAACTACTTTAATAGTTTAGTCTAGTCTAGATCATCCAAAACTGTTTGATGAATTAGACTGGACTAATAACCCCCTACGGGGGCACCGTCGGATGTCGTGGAATGTCCTGGGTCGTTGAGGAACGTCGCGGGACGTCGTGGAACGTCGTCGGACGTCGTGACACGAGGCCTGCTGCTTGTTATCTCATCTAGAAGGAGAAGTCTAATTAGGTACTATAACTCCCCACCTTCGCCAATTTATTTATGTGGTTGTGCAAGGTAAGCCGCGCTAGATTGCAACGAAAACCCAACATCAGCTCAGATTTCACTGCCATTACCATGTTCTGAAGAAGTCTAAATGTAACAAGACTGTTTTAAGTTATTATTTTAAGTATTTGATGAAACTCTGATTCAGAGCCGCCTTTTCTTCATCCAGTATAGATTATTCGTAGTACTCCCTACCGCTTAAAGAAATGTAACGTGGCTCTGTCTATCTTTTAAATGAGACGCATAGTTCAATAGGCTCTCATTTTCGTCATCAGATGTTCAAGTTCAAAATCGAAAAAATACACTCTATTGTTAGTCTAGGCATTATCGAGAAAACACCAGTTTTCATTTTCCTTAGCACAGAAAACCTGTTGTACTTTCAATAGAGTATTGTTGTGTGTTCCAATCCATACTTTTGTAGCTTCGCTAGGTAGTAATCACTTGGTTACCAGGATGATTTTTGCCAGAAAAATTCATGCCGGAAATTGAGATGGTTTTAAAGATAGAGCACCACCTCTTAGAGAGTCCCATATATCGCTCCATTTTTATTACTATTAGGACAAGTCTCTGCGAACGCTCGCAGGCCGATCAAGCTCGATTGACCTCACATCATTGGAGTACAGTGTACACAAGTAAATATCTCCGGATATGCGATTGCCACAAAAGCTTGTTATCCAAGATGTGTTATGGAAAGGAGATACCTATATATTTAACAATGTGCTGGACTGGATAATGTGCTGAAGGGAACAGATAATATCATCGAGACGCTGAGTCGGTAACATTTGGAATAATACTAAAATGCTAAAGGTTCCCAATGCTTCCAGATGTGCGATAAACGTGTTTATTCTACGTCTCGTATATGTATACTGATATAAATACTTATTCTATAAATAATAAATATTATATAATATATATGTAATATCGTGATATAATGTGTTTACAAGGAATGGACAATAGAGATGTTAATCGGACAGAAAAAGGCGATTGTTGTTTAACCTGAACTATTCACACCAAACGTACAGAAAACAGCGCAACTAAATAACTCGATAACGACTCGACTTTTACCAAACGCAATCAACACTCTCTCGGCAACGCCACTCGCAAACTCCGCTTCTCCGCTCACACTCTGCTTTTCGAATCACACTCTGTTTCTCGACTGACTCTCTGGCCGTTGTCGCCTTCTATTGTCTTTTCTAGGCTCACGTGTTCTGCAGACGCTCGTAGCCAGGGTCACGTAGGTCTTTTCTACGAAACTATGCACTTGAAAAGTGGAGTGGTTGTATGGTTCTCCCTAGAAATGTGGTTGTGGCGGCATACGGCCTCAAGAACGGGCCTGGCCACGTGTGATTTTACCTCGGAGGTGCCAATATAATGGGACACACGTTGTATTAATAATAAAACTCCAGGTACAAACTGCATAGCAACGGCGATTGGAACTTTCTCGATGCTTCTAACGAGTATTTAACAAACGAACGCGATTGTAAAGCGAGGAAAATTTTCATCAGTCTATTATTCGTGCGATCGCCTTTGAAAGTTACACTTCGAGCAGTTTATACTGAGCGTCCCAGCAATCGTATTTTGTGCTTAAAATGTATTCTACGCCTAGTAAAGTGTTATCCCGTTGACCGTGGATTCGTTATCGAACCCAAGAACATTGTCAATTGCATCTTGCGTGTCTAAACACCTCTGATGTTTGTTAAACTCTGTTAAAGTCATTTTTTTTGTACCTGTAAATATAATCTCTGTTGTTCAAAACGATGGCTAATTCAAATGAAAAATTGTTACGCGCCCTAAATTCTATCGATAACCTGACACATAAAGATGTTGTCGGTAAGTTACCGACTGCAAAAGTTAATTGTCGATAGGGTTCAAATAATCATTTCTTTAACCACATTTTAATTTCTTGAGCAATAGGATTCTTATTCTTAACGCTAGAGTATAAAACAGATATTTTGACAAATATTTTAACAACCAATGGTATCTCATGAGCCTTTGACAGAGTCAACAGTAAGAAGATGTGTGTTTGTGTGTGTGTGTGTGTGTGTGTGTGTGTGTGTGTACGCGCGCCTGTGTATGTATGCATATATTTGCCATGTACGGGCCAGAAAGCATTTCTCGAGTAAGGGACTTGACTCGATTTGTTAGACTTCGCCTCGCAGCGCTTCTTGTGTCTGCAGCACGATCGTGTCTATAACTAAACTCTATAGCATTATGTAAAACTACATTCATTTAAACAACATTCTTTTGTATCACGTGAAATACTGCATGTCTACTTTAAGTATATTGATGAAAATTATCACTAAAGGTGAAGAATATAAACTAAACTGCTTTTCATAATTTTGCAAACGAAGGTGTTAACAAATTGATGCCAGCGCTGCGACTAACGGCCGACTTGTAAAGCACATTTCCGAATATTAAGAGCATTACCCCCTCTACTGGAGTTTACAAACCTGTGTATACGAATACGAAGCTTGCAGTACTTATGATGCAGGAATAATCAGATATTCATTGACGTGTGTTGGTGTTGCTTTTTAGATGCACAGATATACATACATATATAACGTGAGTTTATACAGAAACGTGAACAAAAAAATTGTATTGAACATAACGTGAAGTTAGTCAGAAAATCTACTCAGTAAGACGCATGCGCTGCAGCCACGTGTGAACCTATCTGAACTGAGCGTCATGTTTGCTACTAGTGGAGGATGCCATTTTAATGCCCACAGTGCTGCTCATGGTGGTGTCCTAGTTCGAACGGTATTTTCTCTCTCTTTGCATGTTTATATGTGTATAAAAAATTTACATTCTATCTTGACGCGAACTATTAACTAAGGAAAACATGTTCTGGATGCAAATGAATAATAAGTGAATAATAAGAGAGTGTAAACAACTTTTAAGATCATGTATGACACGTTAACCTGAAATATCTTCCATTGTCTTCTGCTTTTCATTGATTTCACGACTTTTTATCAAATAATTACAGTTTTGTTAAATGTATTTGATAACTGTATCTCATACAATTTCTATATTCATTTACAAATTGCTACTGTTATCGTGCAGTTATGGCATATTTTAAGGAAAACGCGAATTGTTCTTTGAGGATATTATTAAAGTCTACTGCTCACTAATCATAGATTTTCCTTGTGCACAGGCAAGCAGTTTGTCTAATAATAATAATAATTTCGTAAAGCAAATGGCTCGAGTGTTAGTTTACGTGCGGTCCGTTTATGCAATCTCCATGGATATAAAATTGGACAACAAAATGGACGTAAGTACCTTTTGAAACATCATTCGATAAGTGAACTTTGACCGTATTGAATAATGTATTTTGTTTCTACAAATCTTGGTTAATATAACATATTAAGCTAATGTTTATGTACCACTTTCTTTAACTATTTCAATATGACAATGTAAGATTTGCTTCTTTGGCCGTTCTGACGCAAACTTATGATTTGTAATAGAAATGAAATTTAATTGTTGAATTAAAAGGAATTTCCACGATGGTAATAAAATTTTGTATGATGTATCTGTCAATTATAAGACTACTTTGGCCAACGCGCTATGATCTCTTGCGTCTATACTTTATATATTATGGCTCAATAATAATACATGGATTAAAAATACTAAAGTAATGCAGAATGTCTAGCATCGATGCAACCGTGTTTATTATTGTTATCAATATAATATTTAATTGCTCCGTTGTAGAGTAATGAGTTTATGCGAATGTGATCATTTTACAATTAAATTTCATTTACATATTTTATTTTATAAAAATGGAAATATTGAATTACAAATGATTTTCATTAATATGTTAATATTTAGTACACTGATTATGTTTGCCATTTGTGTTATTATCATTTGTTATTAATTTTCCTCGGCTTGTAGAATATAAAATTGATATTTATGTAATATCGTGATGTAATATGTTTACAAAGAGTGGACAATAGAGATGTTAATCAGACAGAAAAGACGATTGTTGATTAACTTGAACTATTCATACCAAACGTACAGAAAACAACGCAATCCACACTCTCTCGGCAACGCCACTCGCAACCTCCGTCTCCGCTCAACTCGCACTCTGCTTCTCGACTCGCAACTGCTCCTCGACTCACACTCTCTGGCCGTTGTCCCATTCTATTGCCTTTTTCCTAGGCCCACCGCACACGTGTTCTGCAGACGCTCGTAGCCAGGGTCACGTAGGTCTTTTCCACGAAACTATGCACTTGAAAAGACCGATGACACATTGATGGGCCCGACGGCGCCTCGGCTCTCGCGACACTGTTCATAGTTCGCCCGATATTTCCCAGGCCTTTCGTCCACGATACTACATTTATACATATATAAATATGTTTTATGTAATATTAATGTAAATCGCTGTTGTATCGTGAAATGTTATCTATTTATTCGTACGATACCAAGTGGATTAGTAAGAAAGATTAGATTTTCATCATATTAATGCGTCGAAGCATACGAGCGTTGAAACAACGTATGTTGTAAAAAATATATTGCCGTATAATGGATTAATACTCACAGATGTACCAGGAACGTTCATCACTGGGAACGTGCGCTACCTGTTCACTGATGTATTTATATAAATACGGGCATTGGATTCAGCTGAGGCGTTTTGTAACGTATAACTTTAAATAAAGCAGGTCACACGAACGTATCGCTGGTTATTCGTTATCAGTTCGATGAGTACGTATTTTTTATGTATGTCCAGCGATTATTCTATAGCGAATAGTTGTATCGGAATGAAAACTTTTCTATTTTGTGCAAGGATTTTCAGATTTGTTTATTATAAATCATTTGTTATTGCAAAAATCATTTGTATAAATCAAATTATTTACAGTTTTTAACGCACTTCGATATCGATTCAGATTAAAAAGAAATATTATTGGAGTTTTACAACACAATGTCGCGAACGTTCCGTCAAGCATGGTTTACGCCACAGTCAAGAACAATCGCTATTTTTGAGAACTAGAAATTTAGCGCTTCGACCATCTGCGTGTCAGCACACTGATAGGGCGTGAGTAATTGTTCCGCCAGCTCTGCAAAACAGACGACGCTCGTATGCCGTGACTTCTACGTACGTACGAAATGACTGTGAAACGTATGCCCGTTTTAACGCTCGTGTAACCTTATGCCCAGGTTTAAAGCTGTATGCGTTATGAAAAGTATTGCTGCTGTGGGTTTATATACAAAATTTTTCCGCACACAGTTATAACGAGGCACAGATACGCGTGTGCGTTTACCCGCGTGTATATATATTCTTATACAAATTGGCAACATAGTGAAAGGGAGGAATTTTGCATATGTCCCTTACTGCCCGAACAGCATCGGGACAGTAGTTCTAGTATAGTCTAGCGTAGAAAATTCGTTGAGCAGCCTGTATAGCTGAAACGTATCGTAATGACGCTACGCATCGACTCCAAAGTATCGTGAAATGACATCAGTATATCAATATATACATAATATATACCCAATGGCTTTGCCTACCAATTAAGGAAATAATATTACTTTCTGCATCGATGCAAGCCAATATACACCATAAAAGATCAAAAAACGTTGATGCGTTCATCGTATCAGCGTATGTAAGCACCGTTGACAGTCACGTTTTCCTTCTTTTTGACCAGTTACTACCATTGACTGTTTCTCACACCGGTTACTGATCGCGATTGATTCTACAATATCTTCCATCGAATTGGATACAAATATTGCTACTTTAAACAATTCATGGTGATTTTTGTAAACTTTTTGAGTTGTTTTTTTATATTTTCAAATGATATTGAATTTTTAGAGCTTTGCATGGTGTTTGTTGCTCTGTCGTATATTTCATTTCTCATTTATAATATACAATTTGTTAAACATATAGAAGAACCGCTCGTTGCTTTGTACCAATTTGTTACTTGGAAGAATACATTCATGAAATAACGTTAAACAACCATGTTAAAAATATCGTATGCGAATCTGATTTTTCTTCCATTTGAATATAATTGAAAGTTGAATATAATCCACTTCACTACACAATAGTTTGAAAATATCGATCGGCCATGTCCTATGATAAATGTTAGGAGTTGAGGAAAAGTTTCGTAGCAATTCTAATGAAGCTGTAAATTTACACAAAATTTACACCTCTCTTCTTATGTATGTAGTATTCTGGATTTGTGCAGTTATGTTTTTCATGTTTTTAATGGTAGAACCTGGCTAACTCATAAACATGGCGTCATAAAGCGTTCTTTCTACTATCTAGTTTTGTAGCTCTATACATAGTTTTCTATCCAACCCATGATATTTATGACACGATTGGCTTCAATTACTAGGCTAGGACTGTTTCATAGATTTTTCGTTTTTTAGAATGTTACGTTAGGTTTGTATATTTTTTTCAGCCTTCTGACTATGCAATAAGAATAAAAGAAGAGCCAATCGATCCGGAGATCTGCGATGATTTGTCGCCAGTTGATACGAATACAGGGAATGAAAATGAAACAGCGACGTTTAAAGGTGAATCTTCGGATGACGTTTATTCTGAAGACGAAGAATTCGCGTTTCCTCAAGAAAGTACGTATCTAGAAAATAAGAAATCGGATCCTGATAAACGAAAAAGTAAGCATAAAGTACCTTCAAACAACAGAAGAAGTTGCAACGTTTGTTTGTTAACTTTTCGAACTAAACATTTATTTGATCAGCATAACAAATTATATACCTGTAATGTATTTAAGTGTAATAATTGCACTGCGATTTTCACTATGCATTTTTCCTTGATACGTCATTTAAAGAAGCAATGTCGTACGAAACAATTGTCTGGATATAGATGTAATTTTTGTAGCCGAAGGTTTTCCTTTAAAAGACATATCCAATCTCATTTATTCCATGCGCATGGGAACGCAATATTTTCTGGTGAAAGCAAAATCACGAAAACATCTGCTGAATCGTTAGGAAAGTCGAATCATTCGGATGGTATAGCCATGGCAGAATCAAATACTTCACACAGTCCCTGCCCAAAAAACGTAGATAGCTCAATAAATATACCTTTGATACCATCTAATAGTTTAAACAGTACATCCATCAAGGGTTCGAACAGCAATATCAAGTCTACGCACACGAAATGGTTAAACGATTCGCATTGTACACAGTCGAAAAGGATGAAGCAGACCGTCCTTACAGGCTTCATATCGACGTACAAAGACAAACCGAATGACAAATGGGTTAGCCCGGAAAAAGTTATCGATACGGAGAGTATTCCTGTTACTGCGACTATTATTCCAACTTCAACGTTCGACACATTTAGTAACAAGACATCAACTGCTGCAGAAGTTATTCAGACGTCTACTTCTGTTGAGCGAATCGAATCTCCTGTTAGGAAACGACCATTTGTTCAAACTCATGTGAATTTAAAAACAATGATATCTTTATTAAGGAACGAAATAAAAGCTGAACCTGGAAGCTCTAATACCTCGCGCAATACGCCTTACAACCTTAGGTCAGAGAAAAGATGTTTTTCTTCTTTATATGATTTTTACGATTTATTGGAGTTTGAGACCTTTGGAAGATCAAGACAATCTTTTAAAACAAACAAGTTCCCCTATATATTTGACCAAAGTAGAAGATCTGCACCTGAAGTTAAGTATAAAGAATGCGTGGTCCGTTTGGAGAAATGCGACAAATTCTTGGAGCCTACTAGTTTTGTGTCAGGCGAAGACGAAGACGAAAACTAAAAGGAAAAGGAAAACGAAGACGCTTTCAAGCAAGCAGTATCGAAAAATGTGAAAGAGGAATTTGAAGGTTTTCGTGAAACAAGCTCGACATGTAACTTACCTTTGAAAGCTGACATGATTCCTTGCACTACTTGTGGAACACAATTCTGAACACTTAAAAATTTGTGCATACACGAACGCATCTATCGCCAAACAGCCACAGAAAAGTGTAACGTTTGTAACACGATGTTTTCCATTAAAAGATTCTTACAGTTTCACATGCTTGCTACTCATGCGCCTTCGTGTTCGGTGAACTACAAATTCTTTTGTAAGTTCTGCGATCAAGGATTTGTTAAGAAACAGAGTCTTCAAATTCACGAACGACATTTACATATTGGGCAAGATTCTAGGCTGGTGTTGAATTCCGATTGCGCTGTGGAAGATAAACCAATCTGTAATATATGCCATTTGTTATTCGAATCCTACGAACGTTTAGTCGAGCATGACACGTATTATTACAAGGGCAATGATTTTTTATGCGCAATATGTGGTAAATCGTTTCAAGGAATGTACAAGTTGGAGCATTATCCGGCCGAATCATGGAAATTGTACCCTTACAAATGCGATACTTGTAACGAAGGCTTCAGCTACGAATCACATCTCCACGCAGATAAGCTACACGTTCATTCGCACGATTCGCCCGCGAGGCGCGCGACCGCGATATATTGGATCAGACTTTTCGCATGTGTTCATGGTTCTTTGGATAAATTAAGATAATCGTAAAATAAAAGCATAGAGAATATTTAATTCTTTGATTTATAGGTCGTTTCAAAATCAATTTTCACGCTATTATACTGAAGAATCGGGCTAGATTGAGACGTACAATAAACACGCCAAGTACACACACACACGAAGCAAATGATTTCGAAGTGTTCTTTAAGTCATGTATTCGCATTTTCCATGACACGCATGAAATGTATCGATATTTGTTGAAATATACTATACAAGACAAATCGACGCTTCTGACCTAGTACGAACTGCGCTCGGCTCAAACATCGAGCATTGAGTGAAGTTTGGGTGTCAGCCTTAGGCGCTTCCTGTTCATTGTTTGCGATGGTCTCAGTTTGTTGAAGCAGAATATGTCAAGCATTCTAGGCTAGACGACCAGCCAGAAAACGAGCGAACTAGATATTCCATTCTGTCTCTAGCTTTATTTAATATACATCGTTTTGTTCACATAAGAGATAAAGAGATCTAATCGCGTTATCGTATCGTTTACTAAGTGCCGATTGAAGCAGCTTAATGAAAATTATGATAAATCGAGTAATAAATTTGTCTGCTTTTCTTTGAACGCGTTATATTTATGTGCTTTCATATACGTATATGTTTCTGTGTGTGTGTGTGCGTGAGCGTGTGCATGCGTGCGTACGTGTGTATTTTATCAAGTACGTTGATCACTACCCCATTTCATTATTATAAAAGTTTTTGTTAAAGCGAGTTTTTCGTTCGACGTGCGCGTTTGCGGATCTTCATATTTTATAAATTGTTTTTGGTCAGCGTAAATGTTTGAAGAAGTTAGAAAATAAATGAAGCGAGGGTAAGTAAATGTTGCAATTTCTTTTCTTAATTGATCTGATAT
>NW_022885519.1:0-19721 GCF_011952205.1 Bombus bifarius
GGAAGATGCGGTCAACATTAACGAGGTTGACACTGATGTGATCGGTAACGATAAAGATCGATTAATCTCTGTTCTCGAAAAATTTAAAGAATCATTCATTACGGGTTTCCCGCGTACTCGCGTCAGTACGGGCCAGTTGGAAATACGGCTAATTGATCCCAACGTCACCGTGCAGAGAAGCCCTTACAGGCTTAGCGAGGAAGAGCGAAGAATAGTACGCGAGAGAATAGACGAATTAATTAAAGCACAAATTGTAAAACCTAGTAATTCGCCGTTCGCGAGCCCTATGATACTCGTGAAGAAGAAGGACGGCTCAGACAGATTGTGTGTAGACTTTCGAGCGCTGAATAAAAATACGGTCGCGGATCGGTATCCCTTACCCCTTATTGCTGACCAAATCGCGAGATTGCAGAGTGCGAGATACTTCATTAGCCTGGACATGGCTAGCGGATTTCACCAGATTCCCATTCACCCTAACTCGACGGAATATACTGCGTTCGTTACCCCCGACGGTCAATACGAATACGTGACGATGCCATTTGGGTTGAAAAATGCACCAGCCGTTTTCCAGAGAGCCATTTTCAAGGCCTTAGGCGACCTCGCTTATTCGTATGTCGTTGTTTATTTGGACGACGTTCTAATAATCGCCGACTCAATAGATCAAGCTCTAGAAAGGTTGCACACTGTACTAAACACTCTCGTAAACGCCGGATTTTCTTTCAATTTCGCTAAATGTTCTTTTCTGAAGACGTCGGTACTTTATTTGGGATATGTAATTCGTAACGGAGAAGTTCGTCCAAACCCGGGAAAAATACAAGCTTTGAATTCTTTACCTGCACCGTCGACCGTCACACAGCTTAGGCAGTTTATAGGTTTGGCCTCTTACTTCCGAAAATTTATTCCTAAATTTTCGCAAGTGATGAAACCCTTGTACGCACTCACTTCTAGTAACAAGCACATAACTTGGACGGACAGGCACGAAAAGATAAGACAACAGATAATTTCCGTTCTGACCGACGCGCCGGTGTTAATGATATTTGATCCCAATCGTCCCATAGAGCTACATACCGACGCTAGTTCGGAGGGGTATGGAGCTATTTT
Organism: Bombus bifarius; assembly: GCF_011952205.1. Classification (NCBI taxonomy): domain Eukaryota; kingdom Metazoa; phylum Arthropoda; class Insecta; order Hymenoptera; family Apidae; genus Bombus; species Bombus bifarius. The sequence continues at coordinate 1,102 of NW_022885519.1, forward strand.
AATGCATAGAGTCGAAAAGGAAAACAGAGTCATCGAATATTATAGTAAAAGGACCAGTCCCGCGGAATCTAGGTATCATTCGTACGAACTGGAGACACTAGCAGTAGTAAGCGCCGTCAAGCATTTCCGACACTACTTACATGGACGGAAATTCTTAGTAGTTACCGACTGTAATTCTTTGAAAGCCTCCAGCAACAAAGTAAACTTAAACGACCGGGTTTATAGGTGGGGTGGGCTTATTTGCAAACATTCGATTTTGACATCATGTATCGAGAGGGTAAACGAATGGCCCACGTAGATTTCTTTTCGCGAAACCCCGTAGACTTGAATCGCCGTATGATAGACAAGGTCGCAGAGAAAGAGATTAATCTGGCCGAGATCTCCGAAGATTGGCTATTAGCGGAACAACGTCGCGATCCGCAAATCTCCGAAATCGTTAATAAATTACAGAACGAAGAGCTCGCGGAAGATATCGCGAATACCTACGAACTGCGATCCGGTACACTTTACCGTAAAGTACAACGAAAGGGCAGAACCCTTTGCTTACCCATTGTTCCGAGAGGTTTTAGATGGTCCGTCATCAACCATGTGCATCAGTCAATTATGCACTTAGGATGGGATAAAACGCTCGAGAAGCTCTATGAGTATTATTGGTTCGAGGGAATGGCGAAGTATGTTCGCAAATTTGTCGAGAACTGCCATGCTTGTAGAGTTTCGAAGGCTAGTTCAGGTAAAATACAGGCTGAACTGCATCCTATACCTAAGACCGGCATACCGTGGCATACGGTGCACATGGACATAACGGGCAAGCTGAGTGGCAAGAATGACTCGAAAGAGTATGTCGTCGTCTTGATCGATGCCTTTACGAAATTCGTGCACTTACATCACACACGCAAATTGGATTCGCTCAGCGTTATCAAGGCACTTAAGTCCGCCGTGTTTTTGTTCGGTAGTCCCTGTCGGATAATAGCAGATCAGGGTAGATGTTTCACGGGCCGGGAATTTCAAGAATTCTGTGCAAGCAAACAAATCAAAGTTCATTTGATCGCGACCGGTGCAAGTAGGGCCAATGGGCAAGTAGAACGTGTTATGAGCACGTTAAAAAATATGTTCACAACGGTAGAAACGACCGGGCGTTCATGGCAAGACGCGATCGGGGAGATGCAATTGGCTTTGAATTGCACCATCAACCGCGTAACCAAATCGAGTCCTTTAGAGTTATTGATTGGTAGAGCAGCAAGACCGTATGACTTATTACTACCTGATAACATCGAGGAAAAAGAAATAGATATCTCCAGTGTAAGACAACAGGCAATAAAAGAGATGGAAACTAGTGCTAGGTATGACAAAGAGAGATTCGATAAAACCAAAGCTAAAGTAGTTAGGTTTAATCCCGGTGATTTGGTACTACGCCAAAATGAAGAAAGGAACCAGACAAAATTGGATCCAAAATTCAGGGGTCCGTTTGTGATATCGGAGGTCCCGGAAGGAGACCGATATACCTTGAAAACACTGGATGGGAAAAGGTCATACAAGTACAGTCATGACAGGTTAAGGAAAATGCCGGATAGTTGCATTCCTGCGGAGTTGGATGTCTGTTGTGATGACGAGAACAGTGACCATGGCGATGTGAGTACCCCGATCCCAGAGGATCGTAGAATTATATGAGCCCAGGTGCGGCCATGGGACGGAGTTCAGTGCGGTCAGGCACTGGAAGTGACGATGTCACGAAGCTGGGAGCCGGTTTAGTACCGACAGCGACAATGTCACGAGGTTGGAGCTGGTCTAGTACCGACAGCGACAATGTCACGGATTTGGAGCTGGTCTAGTACCGACAGCGACGATGTCACGAAGCTGGAGCTGGTCTAGTACCGACAGTGACAATGTCACGAGGCTGGAGGCGGTCTAGTGTTGACAGCGATCGTGTTACGAAGCTGGTTATGTAACGAACTTTGAGAGTATGTGCGATTCGAAGGATGAGACCCATTTGGGTGTGAAATCGAGAATGGTCCGTCATGTCATTACGACCCGACTGAAAGCACGCAGAATGCAACTGGCACTTTGAATGCTAATCACAATGACACTAATCTTGTTTCCTTTTGTTTTGTTGACGAAGGTACACCCGAGGACGTGTGATAGTCAGGATGGCCGTGTCGGAGATGAAAGGAAAGCCGAAGCCCTTCCTTGGAAATTTTGGGAACATCCTCTAGTACCTTAGCCTAGATTTTATTATAGTTGTAATTGCTTAAGATTTGTAATAAGCGAGATTGGGTTCGAGGTGACAATCGGTCGCTGAACGTAGCCACGGTCACGGGATGGATGTTTTATCTAACGGAGGTCTGGAGTGGTTGTATGTGTTTTCCGAGAAATGTGGTTGTGGCGGCATGCGGCCTCGAGAGCGGGCCGAGCCACGTGTGATGTTGCCTCGGAGGTGCCGATGCAATGGGACATACATTGTATTTAGTAATCAAAACTCCAGGCGGAAACTGCCTAGCAACGGCGTTTGGAACTTTCTCGATGCTTCCAACGAGTGTGCCTAGCAACGGCGTTTGGAACCTTCTCGATGCTTCCAAACGGGTATAGAAAACAAAATGCAATCGTACAGGGAGAAAAATCTCCACGAGGCTGGCATTCTAGCGATTGCCTTGGAGAGTGATACATCGAGCATTTTCGACGATCGCATTTGCGTCTAAGTTAGTTTCGCTTAGTAAGGAGTTATCCCGGTGACCGTGGATTCGTTTGAACTCAAACATTGCTAATAGTATTATTTAATTTAATTATTCGTAGATCGTATTATTCATTAGGCTTAGTGTTCGTTAGACTTATTATTAGTTGTACTTATTATTTGTTAAGCTTAGTGATAGACCTGTATATACGTGTAAATAAAATCTCGGCTTTGTGAAACGATGGCTAGTCCACATGAAGAGTCGTCGCGCGCCCAAAATTCGAATCCTGATCCGACATATATATATATATATATATATATATTTTGAATGTGATAGTGTTAGGTTATCTATTTTACGTTTGTTATTTTTTTCAATTTTATATTTCCCCCCTTTTAATTAATTATATATATATATTTTTTTTTACATTTGTAGTTGCGCATAGAATTTATTAAAGAAAAGTGTTAACAATGTGTTTTCATGATTTGTTTCTCGCGCCTGACTTCCATTAATCCCTAATATTCCTGTCGCCATGACGCGTGTAAATCCAACATGGCTGCTCATAAATGTCATCAGTAAAGTTTTTAGTGACGGGTCTTTAGTTTTGTTTGATATCGAAGTAATTTTTCGTCTGTCGCTCGTTTTTCCTTATTCTACCGCAATTAGAACATTTATTTATTAATATTGTTTTAAAGTGACAATAGTATAATATGTATATATATATATATATGTTTATGTTGTGTGTCACTTCAATATGGCTAATGTTTTGTAATTCTTCGATTGCGTTATTTGTTGTTTTGAGTAGTTTATTTTATAGAGTATTCGATAATATAAAACATATGCACTCACACATACATATATATATATATATACGTATTTATATGTATATTTCTCTCGTTCATGTAGTGTTCGTACGAAATGAAATGTTAATTATTTATTTTATATTAATTTCTTTTAATAAGATAGAACACGCACACGCACACGTATATACGTATATATTTCTGGCAAAGTGATTTTCATTTAGATTCTTTTGTGATATAGTGTTGTGTATTTGAGGTTATGTGTCAATCATTTGATTTCATATATACATATATATTTTGTATTGTGACAACATAGTATTGAAGGTTTTATTTCTAGATTATTGTGCGTTTTATGTGTGTTTACATATTTGTGCTTGATGACAGAATTTCTGTAAGCAATTCCTCAAGTCGTTGCGGTGTTAATTATTTTGAGCGTTTGGCCTGTCGACAGGTTGTCGCTTGGTCCCAAGTGTTGCGTTGTGTGTTCTATTTCTTTTGTAGATTATTAATAGTGGTTTTAGTTTAGAAAATAGATTATTTATATGTTTATATAGAGACATGCATGTTTCATAATGTAGTTCTTATTTTATAATGCTTTACCGGCATGTAGGCTAGTTTTAAGTATGTATTTCAGATTGTAGAATGCACATAGATTAGTAGTAGTTTAGAATATAGATTTTTATATGTTTATATAGAGACATGCATGTTTCGTAGCGTAGTTCTTATTTTATAACTCTTTACCGGAACGTAGGCTAGTTTTAAGTATGTTTCTGTTTAATAGAATGTGCACACATATATATATGTTTCTGACAATGTAACTTTTATTTCTTTAATAATACAATATTGTATGTTTTATGTATTCGTTAGACTATTAGTTTTTAACTTCGTATATACTTATATTTCATAAATTGATAATATTGTATTTGTTGCATAGTATTATAAGCACTAACACTAATATTTACTAGTTTATTACATATCTAGCATATATGTTTATACTTATATGTAACTCTCCAAGTTGATTGATTAAAATATGTTTATATATACATGTATTTCTGGCGCTTCAATTATTTCCCTTTTTGTAGTTATTCTTATTTCCTGGTTTATTTGTTTGGTTCGTAACTCGTTCAATCCGTTAGCTTGTTTTATTTATTTTATTTTATACTGGTTGGATTTATTAGTCGCCCTCGCTTTGTTAATCCTTCCTTTAGTTTCGTAGCGCCGTGTGTTCGTTTGTGCATTCAAATCTTTATTCGCGCGTTTTGTATAGAATAGTTTTCTTGTTCTTGTTACGGCGCGTGCGGAGCGCGGGACGTGACACCCCCGCCCTTGGAGTTCAAATTTCCAAAGGAAATTTGACTGATGGTGTCTCTGAGTTCGCTCAAGGCGGACGTAGATGGCGTTGGTTGTTAAGTGACTACCGGTGTTATCGATATCCCTCGAGGTTGTGCTGTTTGATCATCGATATTTCGTTTTCTTTTGAGGTATAGTAGCAGGTGGGTAACTGAGTCGCTTATTGCTCCTAATAGGGCGATTCCACATCCGTAAGTTTCACGTAACTGGTATCCGTGTATGGCTATATCTATTATCGTCTTGATTAGTTTAAATATTACAAGTATTCCAAATATTGCTGCACTGACAGTTCCAAATTCCATAAAACCAATCCATAAGCTTGATACGGTATTTTTTGCTATTGTCGTTAATGTGTTTTCGTCCATCATTCCCAGGATGTTTACTGTTCCAGGGACGATTGTTTTTCCTGTTGCTCCTCTGGCCAATGTGTTCAAAACTGCAGATTTTTCTGCCGGGAACATGACGTGGTCCCGTAGTGCATCGAGGTCTTTTTGGGTATATATTCCGCTCGTGGCCAACGACGATGGTGCTGAATATTGCCACGTTTGGCGTACGTCCGGGCGGAGTTCCTGTGGTGCAATTGTTTCCATGGGTTTTGGTACGAATTTGTGCCAGAGTCCGTCGATATTGTATAGCGTAGGTAGTACCGCGCTACATTCTCTGTGGTTTCCGTGTTGCGTTAGGATGTGTGTTTTTGGCGTTAAAAATGCGGTGCGATTCCCTTGCCAAACGGGTAGCTCCGAGTAGCATTCTGTTGTATGTCGTACTTTTACTTGTACCGGAATGCATTTGACTATGTGGACTGCTTCTCCTGCGATCAGGGCCATGTGTCCTGGGGTTTTGGATATGGTATATGCAAATTCATCGGGCAGTAAGATTGCTAAGCTTAAAGCATTTTCTATTAGTTTCTTCTGCGTGGTACATCTTTGTGTCAGTATATCATGGTACAATGTTGTCATTTGTCGTTTAATATGTTTCTCTACGTAAATGAATTTTGAGTTGACGTATGCGAATATGTCCAAGTTTTCGACTGCTGTCTTGCTTTTGGAGATAAACGTATTTCCTCTTGTTGTTTCAACTATTTGGGGTGTTCGGTGGATAGTAGGGTATATCCACACAGTGGCTGTTCGCCGGTTTTAGTCAGTGCAAATGTTACTTCTTGCGTTGTTAGTGCGTAAACTGGTTGTGCTGATTCTCTGTTGGTTTTTATTTCCTGGATCTTTGTAGCAATTCCTTCATATAGCACATCGTACTGATCAAATTTGCATGGTGAGGGTGGTTGTGGTTGCCAATAAGTGTATCCGTCTTCAGCGTCTAGACAGTTTCCTTCGCTAAAGGTACATACTGTTCCTGATTTCAGTAGAATTTTGTTCGCCTCGATCCGTACTGGCACAACTGCTGATTTTAAACTTATCCTTACTGTTGCTTGTACGACGACCTTTTCCCAGCTCCCGTATGGGTCTACATACTGTGTTCCCTGGCAGCTGCCGTCGTCTGTTAGCTTGCCGGCTAGGACAAGCGACCTTGTTTCTGTTGCATTATCTTTTAGGCCAACTATAAGGTTTTGTGGTCCGAGTGAAAATGTGCCGTCTTGGTGCATCCTTGCACATTGTTGGTCGGTTGTTTCATGGAGGTATTCGGCGAATCCGTTATGCACTGCCGACGTGTGAAAGTGCATGCCACAGTAATATACAATTCGAGTTATTTGCACCTTGCATTGCCTTACGTTGGTAAATTCAAATTCTGAGAGTTGAAGTAGTTGTATATAAATATCTTGGGTTTCAGTCATTGTAGGCTGTATGCTGCAGTCCCCGATGGAGTTTAGAGAGATAGTGGTAACGTTGAGGTGGTTGCCATTGCAGTCATATCCTACCAGGCCGTATGCTATTTTGATGAGGGTAAGTACGATGACCAGGCGATTCATCTTCCTATTAACAATTTATTAAATTGTTTCTTACTCTCGAGTTTATTAGAAATAAGAATAATCTTTTATTATTATTAATATATATAAAAAAAAATTTATATTTATGTTTTTTTTTTTTTTTTGTTAAAACTTATTATCGGTGAAAATAAATACCATGAATGTTACCTGGGTTATAATTATATACGTATATGCATACGTATTGGTAAGTAATATAGATGAGATTTGTTTTATCGTTATAAATATATAAGTATATATTATCTATAGGAATAGATATTACAATTATAGCTTGTCTTTGAATATATATATATGTGCGTGTAATGGTAAATATGACGACTTATTTTACGAGTCACTCGGATTATCAATGGAAGTGAGTGTCATAGATATCGCCTACTTTACAACATGCGTGCATATATATATTGGTAAACATAAGTGAAAATTATATGCATAATTATAAATGTCGTTTGTTTACAGGTGGATAGCATCAGTATTTGGTCTTGTGCGTAGCATACAAGTACTTTATAGTTCTACGGCGCGGATTGCTATTCCTTGAACTAAAAAGTTTCTTTCAAGGTGAGTTAGATTAGTGTAAACGATCATGCATTGGAGGCATGATATAGCGGGTTGTAGGTCCGCTAGGTTTATATCACACATACGACAGTATGATATTCGTGTTCTTGCGGATACTCCGCATATGAAATGAGTGGGTGGGTCGTCACATAGGTCCTGGTGGTCTGGATCTAAGTTATCGAAACAGTCTTGACAAAGATGACCGTTATCTAAATGGTAGACAGAACGTATCAACCGAACACAGAGGCAAGACTGAACATCCTCCGTCGCTTCCAGATCGAATGCGGGTACGGGCCCGTCTGAGTCCTCTATGTTAGGGTCGATGAACTCGCCACCTGTTCTGGACATACATACGAAAACAGTTAATATATATATTTTATAATTTTTTATAAGTTTTGTTCGGACCTATCCCTTTGTACAAATACTGTATCCCTGTATGTGGTATAATATATAATATGTTATGGTTATGTTAGTTGTTGTTTATTATATATATTTTCCTTATCTCTCTCTTTTTTTTTCTTTTTTTTTATTATTTTTTTTTTTGTGTTCTGTACCTAGCATTGCTATTATAATGCTGTATTACATTGTATTAGCTATTATTTGTGTTGGGGTGCGTGCGACGAATTTTCAACATGGTCGCTTGCGTGTATCGTTTGTTTAATGTCAACAGTAGCGTGTTGTTGAAATAGTTAATTTGTTAATCATTATAGTTTATTTTGTAGTGTTTCTGTAATATTGTTTGTGTTTCATGATATTGTGTGTGTCAATACCGTGTGCTACCTTAATGCGATAGCATAGATTGTGTTGTTTTCGAATTTCGATAGTCATTGTTTTGATTATACGTGACTCGCATTTATATAAATCTTGTTTAATTTAGTTAATTTTTTTTTCTTTTTTTTTGTGTATTGTGTTACCAGATATTTTGTGTAACGTAACTTTATTCCTTTGCACCGAGTTCAGTCATGTTGTTAATATTTAGTTAGTCTATCTTGATTAATTTCTAACCTATTCCTGTGTTTATTAACCTTTCTTATTTTCCCTATTAATTTATTATTGCATGTACTTGCTATTTGCTATTATTTTGTGTATGATATGAGTTAGTTCCCTTATTAGTGATTAAAACCTACTTGTTAGATTAACATTGTCTGTAATTCTTCAGATTCTACTCTTCCGATGCTGCATCACTTACCTAGATCATTCCCACAACATCACCTGATTCTTCGATATGCCTTGGATACTTACTACGGTTGTCTTCAATCGTCTTATATCTGTGGCCATAAAGGTACTGTTTAGTTTATTTAGTTTAATATGTGTATAATGCATTGTGTGTGCGACCGCTATTGTGTATTACAAAATCCACTTCTACATGTTAGATATAATAATATAACAATACTACGTAGATTAATACATAATAAGATATCCTTTTACTTTCAATTAATCTATCTTAATTATTTTCTAACCACTTTCTACACTTATCAGCTATTTTATTTCTTCTTGTTAATCTGCGACATTCATGCATGTACACTTCCTTGTATGGTGATTAATTGTTCACGAGGTAAGTTGCACTTCCACTGTTTTAGTTATTCGTTAAACTAACACGTTTTACATTCAAACAGTAATCGGAGCATTTGTAATAAACTTCTTTTTCTTTTCAGGTTTCCGCCATCTGTGTTGTTCGACGAACAGTGCCATGCTTCCATAGTATTGTTATAACATTTAGTACTGTTGTATTTTGCATTAAGGCAGTTGAAGTTAATTTGTTCATTTATTTTTCAGCTGGCTGTTGTACATGGTGTTTCGCAAACCGAGATCCATAACCTATTTTGCACGTAAACCTTCTCGTATGATGATTACTTGTTCACAAGGTAACTTTCACTTTCACTCTTTTAATTTTTATTGAATCAACACGTTGTATATTCAAACAATAATTGGAGTACACCTGATAATTTTCCTTTTTTTTCTTTTAGGTTTTCGCTATCTGTATTATTCGACAAACAGTGTCACACTTCCTTTTGATTTATCCACAATATAGTTATAACACTTAGTAACCTTGTATTTTGTACTGAGACAATTGAGACTAATTTATTCACTTATTTTAGGTAGCTGTCATACATTATGTTCCGCGAACAACGATCCATAACCTATACTTACACGTACACTTTCTTGTTTGTTGATCACTTGTTCGCAAGGTAACTTTCACTTTCACTCTTTTAATTATTTATTGAATCAACACGTTTTATATTCAAACAATAATTAGAGTACATATAATAATTTTTCCTTTTCTCTTTTAGGTGTTCGATATCTGTATTATTCGACGAACAGCACTACAACATACACTACTGCACTACGTTGCCCACTGAAATCACTTTATTCATTGCTTATTTCGGTTATGCGCTAGTTTTAACTTGTTTAAATGCACCGTTCGCGGAATCCCTTTTACTTCGATCTTGACGTTTTGGTTCTGCAAGATTTCTAGTACCTTGTATGGTCCAGTATATTGATCGGAGAATTTTCCTTTACTAGGTTCTTTTAGTAGATATATCGAATCTCCTGTTTTAAAATCTTGAGGGTTAATTCGTCGATCGTTAGTCTTAGTTTGGATTTTATCAAATTTTCTCTTGCCATTCGTTGTACAGTGTTAATTTTATTGAACAGATCTTCGAGATATTCTGCGCATGTTGGTTCCGTGTTCTCTTCGATTGTTACTTCACCAATAGGTTCTCTGGCTAGATGTCCGAAACTAATTTGTGCGGGGAGAATTTCGTTCCTTTCCTTCATTTTAGTTTTTATTTTGCGCCAAGACACAGGTTTACTGACATTGATCCAATTATCCAATTGCTTGCTAATAGCATTTAAGATACAAATTTTTGAGAGTGCCGCAGCCATATTAACCCAAAAATATTTTGTATATAGTATAGTGTGATACCATCCATATTTTCCTGGGGGAATCATAAGATCAGCACTACTTACTATGTTACCTACGTCAAATATTAGATGTAGTAACCAATAAAGTATTTTTAATCCAATTATAATCCAATGGCTAGCATATTTATTCAAGTTTTTATATATATCTTCGACTGGTGATTCCCTGTTTTCTCCCTTTTGATTTCTTTGAGCTCGTTGAACTTGCGTTTCTTCAGCTTGAAAATGTTTAGAATCCTTTTCCTTAGTTACCCTTTTTTCTTCTTCATTTATTTTATTCGCAGCACCTTTATTTTTCTCTACCTTTTCAGGATGAATAGTTTTACTGGAAGTGCTTATTATAATTAAATTATTATTTATTTGTATGGAACGTTTAGGAATATTTTTGGTAGATTTGGAATTATTCTTTGAATTTTTATTACAAACCTTTTTGCTTATAGATTCTGTTTTGGATTTAGGGATAGCTATATTTTTATTTTCTATAGTGTGATCTTCCTTGCAATTTAATGATTTGGCTTTGAGTTCGATAAAGTTTCCTTCTGATGGTTTTATAGAAGTTTTTGAGTGAGATGCACTCGCTATCTCTTTTCCTATTATGGTTGAAACATTCACGAAATTCGTGGAGTCTTGCTTTTGTATCTTTGCCAAGTCGAACGTGGAGAGGCGATTTGCACTTCCCAGCGGGTCCAATATCTCTGTGATGTTAGGCAGTGGATAAGCATTGCCTGTCGTCTCGTCGTTCAATTTCCTAGTTTCTGCTTTGTCTGAAAGTTCTTTGGCACTAACATTATTTATCTTGTTTGATAACTCAGAAAATTTCTCACTCATGATCCTGTCTATGGCACCGTGCGTCCTTTTATTATTTAACGTGACATTATCCCTTATCACAGCAACGGAATGGTGTTTGCATTGAAAAGTTGATTGGTTGAAATGATCAGCATCTCTCTTTTGATTTAGATCTCTATCGAGGTATTTATTTATGCGTTTTTCTTCCCAAGTTATTGCTCTTGTTTCTTTCCTGACATTTTCTTCTATTCCCGGGTTGTTTAGATGTTTCTGCGACGGCGGTACAAATCTCCAGTCCTGGCGGTTGTTTACAGTATAGATACTATTGTATGGTGGATGAGCGTTGTTTTGGTTATAATTATCCGAAGGTGTCGGACGTTGGTATCGAATTCTATTGTTCACTTGTTTTAATTCTCGTGTTGCTTTCACTGCTTAGCGGTACGCATCGTCCAAGGATTGGTATCCTGCTATCTTTACTCGTAAATACACCTCGTTTGGGAGCCCCTTAACGAAAGCTTCCCTCGTGTCTCGATCTATCCTATCTTGAAATACGGTGCCGTACTCGTACCTTTCCCCGTTCATTATCGCCAGCCTGAGATCTTTGACGCGTTCTATGTAGTCCAAAATATCTTCTCCCGGTCGTTGAAATATTGTAGCTAATTCCCCTTTATATTCGTTAACCGTTTTTCCCGGACTGAACATATCTTTTAATTTATTCCCGAAATCGTTTAAACTTATTACTTCTGTGTCTTCTACGGCGAGAAACGCGTGTCCGCGAAGCTTATTCGTTAATAATTTTACTAACTGAGATTCTTGATGCCTAGGAACCATGTTTCGTGCACGCTCGCATGCTCTTAAAAATCGAAATACCGAGGGTCGATGTCCGTCGAACACTGGTACTGTCTCTATTGCATCTTTTAACTTAATTGATTGGGGATTAACTTCTATCGGTATTGTCGCTTGGGAAATTATCGGCGATGATACGGGTGTCTTGATTTCCTTTTTTATTTTCAGTGAACGCACATCGTCTTGTAATTTATTCATTGTTGTACTCATGTCGCGAAAATTCGCATCCCATGCTTTAAGTTTTTCCGATAACATCAAGATCATGCCTTTGTCCAACGATTCTAATTTAGTCAACATTATTTCTTAGGTATATACTTTATCGATAATCGTGACAACTTTAATCCCTTGTGGAGCGAATCGAACCGTTTAAACCAACTTTAATCCTCCGTGGAGCGTATCCCACCGCTGCCACCAAAAATTTATTACTTTACTCTGTTACGTATCTATTTGTTTAAATCGATCAAATCTAAAGTTAAATTTTACTGAAAAATTTTTTTTTTATAGTTTGAGTTTTGAATTTAATCGGAAGGGAAATAAATTGAAATGATATTATTGTGTATTTAATACTGATTTAGATTTCTAATTAATACGGTAGTTGCTGCCACCAGAAATAGTCTAAGGACTATTTCAAAATATTTTATTTTTATTATTTTCTTTTACGCTTAATGTGTAGCGTTAACTGACGCTTAATGCAACTGGTAAACGAATTCCACTTTTCGGCTAACCTGCTATGCGCAGGGATACTAGCACGGGAGAGGATTAAAGCTGGGTAGAATAAATATTTTTCCTCGTTGAACGGATTTTTATTTGAATGTAAAATGGCTTAGGTTATTATATATATATTTTATTAGCTAGATAATATATATTTTAGCGTTGCTGGATTGGATAGGAATGTGAGATTTTTCGTTGTTTTATATAAATTTATTTTTACGTTTGACTTCTTCTTCTCTTTTAATTTCGCTGTAGTAGTTTGCCGTTAGGACCGAAACTCAATTCATTTACTACGATGGATTTTGTCACCACGATTTTCTTGCCTTTTGAGTTTAATAATCGGGGATGATTCTAACGATCCTCTCTGTGTGGGACTCGTGTGATTTCGCAAGCCTTGCCCAAAGACGGGTAATATTTTACCAACAGTGGGAGGAGGAATGCGAAGATCGATGGGTGTTTTCGATAAGCGAAAACACCGTTTGCACAAGCCAACACAGCGAACGATCCTTTGGTTAAATTCTCGAAGGGAAATTGTTCTGTTATATCTCTCTTACAATCGCATGCAATGATGGCAAGAATATCAGTTAATAGCAATGCCGGTATTGTTCTTAATTTTCGATTGACCCCGACGATGTATTTAATAGTCCTTTCTGTGCGGGACTTGTGTGATTTCGCAAGCCTTGCCCAAAGACGGGTAATATTTTACCAACAATGGGAGGAGGAATGCGAAGATCAGTGGATGTTTCAGTAGTTGAAAACACCGTTCGCACAAGCCGACACAGCGGACAACTCTTTTGTTAAAAGTTTAAACAATGATTCTATCTTCAAAACCGTTCACGAAAATAAATCGATATCGATGATAGGAAGTTCTAATTCAATTCTCGAGGGCAACGAGATTACCAGAGAAAAAGGAAGTTTTCAAAATTAATTTTCTTACCTTGAGGAGTAGGTGCTGTCTGGTGCCATTGCCTCAGCCGCTCCGGTGGTCGTCGAAGTTTTGTTGAGTTTATTATTTGAACTCGAATATAGTTTACTATCAACTCTTACTTTATTTATCTATTTTAATACAGACTGAGCAATTCACTTAGCTGGATTAATACCGCAATTACAATGCGCGTTTGTGTTTAAACGATGAAATGAGGACTTCAAAGATAAAATTTTCTTTTTACTTAGTCGCGACTCTCTTTTCTTGACCGAAAAAATTAAGACCCCGAAACGCAAAATACTATACAAAATTTCTAAACGCAGTGACGAGCGCAATAACGAACGTAGTAATAAATTAATAATGGGCCGTAATAACAAACGATCACAAGAATTATGAACAAACTAATGAGCGAAGAATAATGAGCCGTAAGGAATGAACACTATAAAAAATGAACGAACGCAAATTATAAGAAGAATGGACACTATAATAATGAACAAAGAATAATGAACCGTAATAAGAATGTTCACCAGAATAATAATGAGCGCTGCGCTATGTTGCTACGCTTATTTATAATGCCATCCCCCACGGGGTGGTGGTCCACTGGGGGTACGCTTCCGTGGGAATCGGGATGTTGCAGTTTGGGCTTCTTGGAATCGTACGTGACAAAATGCAAATTCCATATTTCGACTTAGTTTTTATCAGTCCTGTGTTCCGCTGAGCTAGCGTCTAGGAGATTTGAAGCATTCCACGCTGATCTAGTCCTTTCCACGAGAAACTTCCACGTGCTGTACCGTGGGAATTACCGGTGTTCTTCGGCGCGTGGAAGGGCTGGTGGCTGCAGCATCATTATCATTTCAATGTTTACTGGGTAAACACGCGCAACTCCGCTGCTCTCCCATAACAAGGACCTCCTCCTTCGAGTTGTTTTGCGTAAGTTTGGATGTTTGCATATTAAGGTTGTTTTTGTGATTTTGATTGTTTTTTCCTTTTTTGCTATTTCCCTAGGCTTCGGTGATAAACGTTCGAACAATGTTTGCGGAGTCGTTTCCATCAGAGGTTCCTTTCCAGACTTCCCTGGTACGTATTTAGTCTTGTTCTTAGTCCGCTTGATTCGTCCTGTTTCGTTTTATTTAAAATATACCGTGTTGTTCTCAGCCCAAGCGAAAGAGGGATTCCGAAGAACCCATGGGCGACTCGGGAGGACCAATCAAACGCATGCGGCCCTGTGATAAACCACGAGTATCAGAGTGGTTGGAGGAACTATTCAACATTGGTGCCGAGGCCGTGTCGAAATTGGGCTTTGACGATTTGGTTACTTTCGACGAGAATTTCTTCGATGCAGAGACCGTCGTATTGGAGAGGGAACCCCCCTCTGGTTGAAATCGTTGATACCGATCGTTGCGTGAAAGTTCGTTTTGCGAATGAAATTCCCGAAGAGGTTTTGGAGGCACATCTTCGTCACCATGCTTCTGGGAGAAAGGGAATTTCCCCTGTTGTGCGCTATTGGTGTATGCGTGAGTTCAGCGAACTTTATCCCGGAGCTCCTTGCTTCGATTTTGATTTAGTGTAGCTGCTTCAATTTCGTTGGTTCGCTGTTTGATGTTCCTTATTATTATTAATTTTTTGATGTATTTTGTTTTGTGTTCAATATATATATATATATGTCGCAGATGAAAGGAAAGCCGAAGCCCTTCCTTGGAAATTTTGGGAACATCCTCTAGTACCTTAGCCTAGATTTTATTATAGTTGTAATTGCTTAAGATTTGTAATAAGCGAGATTGGGTTCGAGGTGACAATCGGTCGCTGAACGTAGCCACGGTCCCGGGATGGATGTTTTATCTAACGGAGGTCTGGAGTGGTTGTATGTGTTTTCCGAGAAATGTGGTTGTGGCGGCATGCGGCCTCGAGAGCGGGCCGAGCCACGTGTGATGTTGCCTCGGAGGTGCCGATGCAATGGGACATACATTGTATTTAGTAATCAAAACTCCAGGCGGAAACTGCCTAGCAACGGCGTTTGGAACTTTCTCGATGCTTCCAACGAGTGTGCCTAGCAAGGGCGTTTGGAACCTTCTCGATGCTTCCAAACGGGTATAGAAAACAAAATGCAATCGTACAGGGAGAAAAATCTCCACGAGGCTGGCATTCTAGCGATTGCCTTGGAGAGTGATACATCGAGCATTTTCGACGATCGCATTTGCGTCTAAGTTAGTTTCGCTTAGTAAGGAGTTATCCCGGTGACCGTGGATTCGTTTGAACTCAAACATTGCTAATAGTATTATTTAATTTAATTATTCGTAGATCGTATTATTCATTAGGCTTAGTGTTCGTTAGACTTATTATTAGTTGTACTTATTATTTGTTAAGCTTAGTGATAGACCTGTATATACGTGTAAATAAAATCTCGGCTTTGTGAAACGATGGCTAGTCCACATGAAGAGTCGTCGCGCGCCCAAAATTCGAATCCTGATCCGACATATATATATATATATATATGTATATATTTTGAATGTGATAGTGTTAGGTTATCTATTTTACGTTTGTTATTTTTTTCAATTTTATATTTCCCCCCTTTTAATTAATTATATATATATATTTTTTTTTACATTTGTAGTTGCGCATAGAATTTATTAAAGAAAAGTGTTAACAATGTGTTTTCATGATTTGTTTCTCGCGCCTGACTTCCATTAATCCCTAATATTCCTGTCGCCATGACGCGTGTAAATCCAACATGGCTGCTCATAAATGTCATCAGTAAAGTTTTTAGTGACGGGTCTTTAGTTTTGTTTGATATCGAAGTAATTTTTCGTCTGTCGCTCGTTTTTCCTTATTCTACCGCAATTGGAACATTTATTTATTAATATTGTTTTAAAGTGACAATAGTATAATATGTATATATATATATATATATGTTTATGTTGTGTGTCACTTCAATATGGCTAATGTTTTGTAATTCTTCGATTGCGTTATTTGTTGTTTTGAGTAGTTTATTTTATAGAGTATTCGATAATATAAAACATATGCACTCACACATACATATATATATATATATACGTATTTATATGTATATTTCTCTCGTTCATGTAGTGTTCGTACGAAATGAAATGTTAATTATTTATTTTATATTAATTTCTTTTAATAAGATAGAACACGCACACGCACACGTATATACGTATATATTTCTGGCAAAGTGATTTTCATTTAGATTCTTTTGTGATATAGTGTTGTGTATTTGAGGTTATGTGTCAATCATTTGATTTCATATATACATATATATTTTGTATTGTGACAACATAGTATTGAAGGTTTTATTTCTAGATTATTGTGCGTTTTATGTGTGTTTACATATTTGTGCTTGATGACAGAATTTCTGTAAGCAATTCCTCAAGTCGTTGCGGTGTTAATTATTTTGAGCGTTTGGCCTGTCGACAGGTTGTCGCTTGGTCCCAAGTGTTGCGTTGTGTGTTCTATTTCTTTTGTAGATTATTAATAGTGGTTTTAGTTTAGAAAATAGATTATTTATATGTTTATATAGAGACATGCATGTTTCATAATGTAGTTCTTATTTTATAATGCTTTACCGGCACGTAGGCTAGTTTTAAGTATGTATTTCAGATTGTAGAATGCACATAGATTAGTAGTAGTTTAGAATATAGATTTTTATATGTTTATATAGAGACATGCATGTTTCGTAGCGTAGTTCTTATTTTATAACTCTTTACCGGAACGTAGGCTAGTTTTAAGTATGTTTCTGTTTAATAGAATGTGCACACATATATATATGTTTCTGACAATGTAACTTTTATTTCTTTAATAATACAATATTGTATGTTTTATGTATTCGTTAGACTATTAGTTTTTAACTTCGTATATACTTATATTTCATAAATTGATAATATTGTATTTGTTGCATAGTATTATAAGCACTAACACTAATATTTACTAGTTTATTACATATCTAGCATATATGTTTATACTTATATGTAACTCTCCAAGTTGATTGATTAAAATATGTTTATATATACATGTATTTCTGGCGCTTCAATTATTTCCCTTTTTGTAGTTATTCTTATTTCCTGGTTTATTTGTTTGGTTCGTAACTCGTTCAATCCGTTAGCTTGTTTTATTTATTTTATTTTATACTGGTTGGATTTATTAGTCGCCCTCGCTTTGTTAATCCTTCCTTTAGTTTCGTAGCGCCGTGTGTTCGTTTGTGCATTCAAATCTTTATTCGCGCGTTTTGTATAGAATAGTTTTCTTGTTCTTGTTACGGCGCGTGCGGAGCGCGGGACGTGACACCCCCGCCCTTGGAGTTCAAATTTCCAAAGGAAATTTGACTGATGGTGTCTCTGAGTTCGCTCAAGGCGGACGTAGATGGCGTTGGTTGTTAAGTGACTACCGGTGTTATCGATATCCCTCGAGGTTGTGCTGTTTGATCATCGATATTTCGTTTTCTTTTGAGGTATAGTAGCAGGTGGGTAACTGAGTCGCTTATTGCTCCTAATAGGGCGATTCCACATCCGTAAGTTTCACGTAACTGGTATCCGTGTATGGCTATATCTATTATCGTCTTGATTAGTTTAAATATTACAAGTATTCCAAATATTGCTGCACTGACAGTTCCAAATTCCATAAAACCAATCCATAAGCTTGATACGGTATTTTTTGCTATTGTCGTTAATGTGTTTTCGTCCATCATTCCCAGGATGTTTACTGTTCCAGGGACGATTGTTTTTCCTGTTGCTCCTCTGGCCAATGTGTTCAAAACTGCAGATTTTTCTGCCGGGAACATGACGTGGTCCCGTAGTGCATCGAGGTCTTTTTGGGTATATATTCCGCTCGTGGCCAACGACGATGGTGCTGAATATTGCCACGTTTGGCGTACGTCCGGGCGGAGTTCCTGTGGTGCAATTGTTTCCATGGGTTTTGGTACGAATTTGTGCCAGAGTCCGTCGATATTGTATAGCGTAGGTAGTACCGCGCTACATTCTCTGTGGTTTCCGTGTTGCGTTAGGATGTGTGTTTTTGGCGTTAAAAATGCGGTGCGATTCCCTTGCCAAACGGGTAGCTCCGAGTAGCATTCTGTTGTATGTCGTACTTTTACTTGTACCGGAATGCATTTGACTATG
>NW_022885520.1:0-18085 GCF_011952205.1 Bombus bifarius
TAGATTGAAGAGGAAATCATACATGAAAGATGTCACTTTTTTTAACAAAAAGTTCGTTCTCATCAAAGTTTCTGGCAATTTATTACATACCTGTGTACAAAGTGGATTACTTTGTAACACAACTGGAAAGTAACTTTCTTTAGTAATGATTTACGTAATAAATTACGCAAAAAGTAAAAAGAAGATTATATTTTAAATCATATTCTAAGAATAACTGTATTTTAAACGTGATTTCAAAAGAATTTTGAATTTAAAAATTCGTCAAAAGTACATACATACTTACTACTTCGACACGATCTAGGCTAATTATGTGTACTAATGTTTATACATCTTGATAGTAGCTGTATTCAAAGAGCGCGTCGAATCTTTTTATAGTATTTGCCTTTTGATGTATTAAAAGTATTGTAGTAACTGATGGTTTCTTAGAGTAAGGACAAGTGATGATGGTAGAGTTCAAAGTTTAGTGTATTTTAATAAGTGATATTCAATAACAAAAGGACCGACTACAATATCGTCGCACGCCGACTCACACTCCGTATCCGCTCAACTCGCACTCTGCTTCTCGACTGACTCTCTGGCCGTTGTAGCACTCTATTGTCTTTTGCTAGGCCCACCGCACACGTGTTCTGCAGACGCTCGTAGCCAGGGTCACGTAGGTCTTTTCGGCAAGGCTATTTACTTGAAGGACCCGGTAATGCATTGATGGAGCCGACAGCGCCTCTGCTCTCGCGACATTGTCTGTAGTTAGCTCGACGTTTCTTGGGCCCTTCTCCCCGATACTACAGTATCATTAGAGATATTCTTCTTGTTATCGCAAATATGTATTGTTCTGCTCATTGCATCGACAAGTGAACGGATTTTAAGCTTCCTATTCTTTTACATTTTCAATATTTCCAGAGTTATTTGTTTTCAGTAGAAAAAATATTAATTCCTGCCACTTTTGAGAGGAATTGTTTAGAAATGTATCCTGTTTATCTCGAATCGCTCAAATATATCGGGGAAAAAATGAATGACACAAAAATCGAATGACATCGAAAGGGATATACTATTATATTCGTGTGTATTTACTTTGCGTGTATTGTCTTAACATGAAATCTCTTGCGTGTTAAAATATTTCAGTGGATATCTCCATTTTTTGTTACATAATCACGCAGCTGACGTTCAGACATCTCTAAAATACTAGAAACTTGCGTCTTTCGCACCATCCGCTATCGTAATAGAAACTTTCAAATTCGACAGAGCAATACAAAGCACGCGAAAAGTGACTGACCAAAAAAGAACTGAATGTTTTGACGACATTACGAAACTGCAGCCTTGTATTTCAGCAATATCATACCAGCAATAACAAATTTTGAGAAATATCTTTATGTTCTATTCCTGTGGCGTACTTTGGATAACGCTAATCCCGGCGACACACTAAATTTTGAAATCCATACGACTGATTCTACAGAAGCGGGGATTCTACAGCAGCGATTTCGCTTGCACAGTTGTTCATTTAATTTATGAATTGTAAGAAACCTCAAGTATGTCAGAGGACATAGTGATATTGCTACAAAAGCGACTAGACAAATAGAGAGCTACATGTGATTTTATCGTATTTTTTTAACCCTTTCGCTTCGGCAATCCAGTCCGCCGAAGTACTGTCACTGAACGGAAACGCGCGCCAGAAATACGCACAGTGTGCGTGGCTACTGTATATACGTTTTCCTAAGTCTTAAATAATAATAATTCTTGTAAGAACCGTATACGAAATATCGTTTCACTGTCAATGGATTTAGTAGATTTTTTAGCACGAAACAATATACGATTTTGATGTTGTTTCAAGAACGAGTAACTTAAAGAAGTGATTAATCCAGTATGTCAATAAAATCAAGGGAAAATGTTCTGTCGATAACGAAAAAATATATTAATGACCACAGATAGCATTTGTATATGCATCATTTTTGTCAAATTTTGTCTTCCAAACACAACTTTTTAATATTCCTATTTTATCTACTTTTGCTAAAATACATTAAACACATTTCAATACTAAACTAAAGATCTTTAAACTTTCGTTACTGCCTTTCGAAACTGCCTTTCGTTACATGTATCTTAATAAATTGTATCTTATTAAATCTTAATAAATATGAGTCTTAATAAAAAGAAGTTAATTTTTACGTAGACCAAACCTAGTTCTATCATTAAGCGCGTAAGCAGATAAGATGAAGATCAAATAGAGGCAAAGCTAAAAAATAACGACTATATATCTTCATGTTTCAGCGTTGAAAACTTATGTGGGTGAAACGCTAGAATTGACTGGAGTTCTTCGACAAGAAATGGGCACTTGTCTTTGCATAGACAGCAACAATGTGCCTCCGAAAGTCAGCAAACGTTACTCTCTACAAGTTCACTGTATGTATTATTAAGCGCTTATCATAGAGTTATTATACAAATATATTTGCAATTATCATTCTTATATATTATACAAGGTGAATCAGAAGACGTGGAAAATATGGCAGAGGTTGATTCTGAATATTCAAATAAGAAGAAAATTTTATATAACATAATATGCCTAATATGACCATACGTTCCGCTTATAGCTTATTTTGCGATGCTAAACATTACACAGATGAACGATTTCTTGGAAAATAGATAAATCGTGCTGGCCTTATTTCCGGACCAATACGCTCTTCGGATCCGAATCCGTTCGATTATTAAATACGGGGACGTTTAAAATCTCTTACTTATGAAACGTTAGTTGACGTGACGATCAAAATTTTCGACAAATTCGTGTAAGCTGTTCGAACAAGATGGACGATCTATGACGCGACGCATTCGCGTTTCCGTAGAAACTGGAACTGGTCGATTCGAGTAATTTTTCTAAAGATAGGTAAGAAAGTACTGTGACACAAAGCAAGCGTCTACTCGAAAACGTTTATACGAAATTTTCTTCTTATTTTAATGCGCTGAATCAGCCCCTGCTTGCCTGGAAGCCGTACTTTCCACATGTCTCGAACTCTATCATACCGATCCACTAGGTAAACAAAATAAAAGCCTGCCAAGCACTGTGGCGGCACGGGCCACGGAACTTTTCAACGGCTCCGGATGCAAAGCGCGACGTCGCCAAAGCGCAACACCGACGTGCCCAATGTACCATCGATATCTTCACACTCTTTCCGCCGAATTCTCGGAAGAGCATACACGTGCCAGCACTGGGCTACGATATCGATGGGCTACGAAGGGAAGAATCTGCGCGATCCGAAACAAAAGCACAGGCAGTCTGTCTTACGCCATTAAATGTGTAACTCCTCGGTATTATTTGCATAGCAACGCGTCGAATGATCTCTCGGTGTCTATCGTTATTTGTTAGTTGTTACCAATTGTCTGTTAAGTGTAATTGTTAATTGTTAATTGTTAACTCTGATTGTTGATTAGTTCTAAATAAACTATTGTTCGTTAAAACCACCAAGAGTAGTTCCTTACGCACCTATCACCATACCACCTCAGCACGAACGCCGTATAGATTGTTTTCACCTGTTCGATTCGTGCTAGATTTGACTAAAATACTCATGCGAAGTTATTGAAAATATAAAATCCGAATTAACATCCAGTTTTCAACAACCTGTCTAAAGATACCGCTCACAAACAAGCTATCATTTCTTGAAACAAATATATAAGATTTATTTACGTTATCAATTTTGTCGTGTGTCGAAATACAGCCCACTCAAAACATTCTATGGACCAAACGAAAAAATTGTTGACATTGATTGTCAACAAGTCCTACAAACTAGGATCTTTCATATTTCTTTCGCTTTTGATAATTAGACACAACCTCCCGCTAGCCGATGAGTCATTCTGCTATATTTGGCTTATCCTTTGTTATTATACAAATTACTGCCATTGTTCACGGCTGATCTACTAATTCGTTTGGTGACTAGACACTACGTTAGATATTTTAATCAAATAAACTCATAGTTGTATCGATAAAATACTTCCTATCAGTACAATATATGATCTAAAATTTAAACATCCTGCTTCAGGGCGACATATCCAGTGAATTAACGGCGCCTGAACAATCCCTTAAAACGGGTAAGTCTATAACTTTATTATCTAATTTCAACCTAATATCCACAAACTGATCAACATAATTTCACTATGCCCAAAAAGAATCGCCTTGCAAATGATATCGATATTTACGACATTTCTTTGCTATATTAATATAGTATTATTTGTTATAGATCCAGACCACCGACCTCGACCAGGGCTATCAAAATTCGCCTTCGTCATGGCCAATAACCAATATAATATTAACTACGATAGAAACCGTCATTGTTAATTTAACACTAGCTATCGCTGCTATAATACGAATAGCCTGTATACATATTAAATAATCTGTAATAAATAACTTATTATTTTTAAATACATCCTGTCTTATTTATCTACACCTTCCTTTGTCTTACGTCCACCTTGACCTACGCATTGTCACGTAAAATTCGTGATAAAAAAGGATTTTTGCAATCCACTAGCGATAAAAAGTTCGCGTACAAGGTAAATAGCGGGCAAAAGAACGGTATAAAGCATAGAGTGTAGAGTATAGTAGCATCGCAGAAAAAGAAAAATCAACAGCTTGCTCGGTCATTGCGCAGCAACAGATCGAGCAACGATACAAATGATCATGGAAGTGCGTTTCTGCTTCCCGGTCTGTTCGAACTATGACGATTTGTCTTTCTGATCTTTCCGACTCGACCGTTGCACCGTTCACTCGACCATCGACCATAAATTTTCTAGAGAACGGACACTTGAAACTACGTGCTTGCGGTACATTCGATAGGCAGAACAGAGGGATCCTTCGTGAGCCTGTTTTCGTCCTGCGAGACGAGCAAATTATTAGAAATTTCCTGATGCAATTGTACGCGGTTTTATGCAACTTTGATTATACACGTGAACGATATTTGGCACAGAGGAGTAACATTTTCGGGGTAACATTTGCGCACTAATAGGTTCCCACGTAGCTAAAATAAAGCAAAAGTTGCGCGAAATTAACGGATGACAATTGAGAAATTTCTTGGGTGATCTACGTTTATTACGAAATGGTTGGATGCGAGAATCGATATCTGGTAGCATCTAAGTTGTCCGAGAGAGTTTCACGATAAAGGAACAGATCTCTGCCGATACTCTCTATCCGACTATCGTAGCAGATTTGCGTACTTTTGCAAGGTTCTCCAAATTAATACAAATTTCTAACTACCGTAACATCGAGATATTATACATCGTAAGGCAAAGTTAAGGAGAGTGGCGATGACCTCGGAAACGCGAAAAATATCTCAGAAGATAGAATTTTGGTGGCGCGAAGGACAAATGTTCGTGATGGTTTTCCCAATAGCGATTCTGATTCTCCCTTGACGTGTCTGCTCGGCGCCACTTCCGGCATCGTGACAACCACCGTAAGCCCTAGGACGCCCTTACAGCCTCCTTTACATCGCATATGCACTTCTCGCTGTTGATGAAAATCCAATTTGTGAAATTAGACGTTTGCTCGCTTTGAGACAAAGTAAACCGCGTTTCTCACAGGTGTTCGGCAGATGGCGATGATGAGATATAGTGCAACAAAGTGAAATTTTACGCGCGTAAATCTAACAGGATTATAATGTAACAGAAGCACAACAAAGAGGAAACTTGTGATGAAAAAGGAAGAATATATTACCAACGAAACTCTTTTGCTCCATTTTCTTTCGTAGAATTATATTTCACTTGCGAGTATTATAGCAGGTCTGCCTTTGATACAAAAATCATAAAAGGTTTACGTATCTGCACGTATATTTACGCTGTATGAACGACACTCGAGTATTACACGCATGCATTATCGACAAATAGATCCACGTTCGAGATAAGAGTTCCTCTTTGATACTT
Source organism: Bombus bifarius (assembly GCF_011952205.1). Lineage (NCBI taxonomy): Eukaryota > Metazoa > Arthropoda > Insecta > Hymenoptera > Apidae > Bombus > Bombus bifarius. Next base: position 5,890 of record NW_022885520.1, read on the forward strand.
TCTTATGGTATAAATAACGAGAAATTATCAGGAAGTATGTTACAGTGAAACTGCTCGTACTTCGTTACTTTTACTCGCATGTATGACAACTACAACGATATTCTTTGTTGAATCAATAAATAAAAGCGCTCCCCAGCGTACATACAAGACTAGATCTTGAAATATAAGAATCGACGTAACAATAAGACTAAAAAAGTTCGAAATGAAAATAATTCGCCGAAACGGCAAAAAGAGAATACCTGACACAAAAATAACGATACGGTAAATCAGCGTCCCGTTTTAATTTTCATCGATCAGTCGTTCAGCAAGCGAGATGTATCAAGCAGCAACGGCGACAAGGTAACAGAGACGAAATATTATCGAGTTAACGCACGCGAAGTGGTCGCAGGAATGGCTGACGGGTGCGAGAGTGTAATGCACTTACGTCACGCGAATTTCAGACGAAACAACTGGTGGTGTAACGAAAATTTAGCGTCGCAACCGAATGTGCTAAATATAAAATGGATGGCTGTTGACCGAAAGAAAAATGCTCGACGATACGGTGCCGCCGTTTGTTCTCTTACAAGATTGAACGTCCACGGTCGACCCATTTACCAGACCCTCCTCGTTACACGAAGAGACGAAATCACCAGTGCTATTTAATCGTGCGAATTATATCACGCGTATCTCGCGAATTATTACACGACGGTGATAATAAGGCAAATCTAATAAAATTTACTTCTCATTAAAAAGTCGTACCAAAACAATTATTTATTAATTGGTTTATTTATTAATTCTTAAGAAGATACATATAAATAAGAAAAAATGGTAAAATTTGATTAGTATAATAAAAGTAATATATGCCTATGATCATTCTAAAATATAAAAAGTGAAATAGTCTTACGTTCATTGGTATATTTTAAGAACACATACATCTTTTAACGATAGTTGCAATGTAACATCATTTTTATATTACACGCAAGGTATGGCAAGTATTCCTGCTCTAAGGCACAATTTGAAATCAACAACATTCAGTTTAACAAATTATAACTTCTATTCGTTTTCCATCATGGAATAACGCGGTGGTGTCTTCCATATTGCACTGGACGTGCGTTGTAATCTACTCCTATCTATATTTTCAAACATTTCAGTTAAATCTGGTGTGCACATTCTTCTATCAAAGAATTTATAGACTGCTTTCTTCGGAATTTATCGTTGCATTGCAAGTTCATTTTCGCGTGTGTATGCTAAAATTGATAAAAATTCGAGTACTCCATGCATTATAATGTTTATTAACTCATTAAGTAAAACAACACTTACATTGCGCCTAATGTGGAATTGTACGCCTTGGTCTGGCTTCATCGTCCGATGTGTCGTCGTCAGGTTTACTGTGCAAAACAGAAGTGGACCTTACTGTTTGGAGCTATATTTTGGATAAAATATCGAATGAATAATAGCTTGTGTTTTTATAACAGAAGAATACTTTGATACTGTTTGTAATGTTACCTGCGATGTCATCATCTGAGTCTCCTTCTTTTGTTTCGCTAATAAGATTTTTTTTGCTTTTTCGACAGATCTTCGTGCCAGTTTTTGAACAATGGCTTTTTCTGAAATTTTTTCTTTTTCAAAGGCCTCGATTCTCCTTCTTACGGGCACATTTTTCTTCATTTCATTTTGAATGTCCTGTTTCGTCATGTTTCTATTAGACATTTCCCTTTCACGGGATGGCTCATCTTCTGCGAATAATTCTTCGAACTCGGTGGATCCAATCGCTTGATTCAGCTGCTGAACCTCCTCCTGCAGAGTTATTGGCGACCGTGATGTAAATTTAGGTTCATTATTTTTTCCTATACTACTAGCCAAGTTTTTATTAATTACTACCGTTTCGTTTGATTTTATTGGTGATAAAGGTTCTACAATTGCGGTAGCGTCCATCATCTTCTGCGTATAAGTAGAATTGATGTCCATCGTGGAATTCATAAGAGGAGTAAATTTCTCAAGTGCATCCTCGCACATTGAAGGATCTTCAATATCTTACTGATGGAATTACTGTATCATCAATAATATTAGAAATTTACCCTTCGTGTTTTCACTCCGTGAAAAAGTTCTCTTTATATTACTATCTCTTGTTGTCATTGAAGACTTTAATGGTTCAATCCTTTCTGGCTGTTTTGCATCTTCTTTTGAAATTGTTTCGCTTAAAACATTCTTTTTTGTTTTACTATGTTTTGTAGGACTTTTTGTGTTTTTTTCATCTGAACTACTTCTAGCACTTTCCTTTTTTTTAGGTCGGCCTCCACGTTTCCTCTAAAAATTTAGAATATATTTAACAACGTTATAGTAGTATTTATATACACAATGTACATACAATTGTATAAGCAATTAGATTTTGACGCATTAATTAACCGATATCAAACATTATTGTGTACTACATATAAGGGTTAGTATTGATTAGTAACATAAGATATGGGGTAAGATTAAAAGTATTAAATTTCATCATAATATGACACAAACATTTACATTACTGTCATCATCAAGAGTTAGCCTTCGTAATTTTGTAACAAGTGACATTGACTGCTGCTTTTTAATATTAATCGCAGCTTTTATTGCAGCCTTTCTTTTTGTTCGGTCAATTGTTGTTTCCAGCACATCCCCAGTTTTTACATCTTTATTTTCTGCTTTATCATGTACTGCTGAATCTGTTACTGTATTGTCAGTATTGATAATATCATTTTCTGGGATAGTCTCTTTACGGCGATAACCTTTTTTCTTCAAAACTTTCGGCCTCTTTGTAGTTGAAGGGCCAGGTACTGATTGTGGTATTTCAGCAATTAAACCATGTAAATAACCCAGAGTGTCTTCAAGCTGGTTGTTAATATATTTTTTAACATCCAAGGAATAATTATGTATATTCGATATATCTTTGGTAATCATTTCTTTAATCTCCTTCTTTGATCCAGTATCCATATTTAAAATCTACGAATAAATGATATATATTTAATATATACATTAAACTATACTTTTTAATAATACATACCATAATTTAATATTATGGTTGAAATTATGACGTATATAGCAATTAATACATACACATGTGTTTAGTTCTATTAACTTAGAAGCACATGTAAATTAAAAAAAAATATATATATATGAAACAATAATAAAATAATGAAGTAACATTGAGAATAGAATCTAGTTTAATTACACATATATACCCTTTTAATAATTCCGTTCTTATAAATTTTATTAAATTTACAGTGAAGCTTACAATTACACTAATGCCAATGAATATTAACGTATGCGTTTATTATTACACTAAATAAAAATGAAAGTAATGCAATGAAAAATACAATATACCTTAATGGAAATAAAATAAGTAAATAGCGAAGTATTTATTAATATTATTATATAGCATTATATTATATTATTATAATATTTATTAATATTTACTTACCTTTTACGTTTGCACAAAAACTATAAAATTTTAAATATAAAGATAGATTTATAAGAGAGATAAAGCAAGTCACAGAAATTAGTGTCTTTCAATGGCAAAAATGCGTTAAAGGAAGTGAAACGATAATCTCCGTCTCGCGTCACAAGCGGAACTGTGTCAGTTTTGCTCCTTGAAAGTACACGTAGCGGTACATGAGCTAGAGAACATTTCAAATCATGTTGTTGTTTTTTTTGCTTCGGAGTATCAAGATCGTGAGGACATACATAATATATTAATAAATAAACTCCGGGCAAAACAATGTCGCCGTTACGTTACCGTCGAACCGTCGAACCGTCGAACCGTCGAACCGTCGAACCGTCGAACCGTCGAACCGTCGAACAAAGACGAATTTGAATTCTCCGACTCTCCCCCGATCTGTTTATACTATACCAGTTTAAACGGACGCAATCGTAAAGAGTTCACGAGAGTTATGGATCAGTATCTACGAGTATCTACCGTCTTTGCGAACATTATCTATAATTATTTATTTAATCATTTGAAAATATACTTGAAGGTTTCAACAACGAGCAATCTTGTCTAATAAATCTCACGATCAACCATCCTCTACACACAAGTCCTCTGAAAACATAACGACTTTTCAATTCAATTTGAATCGTTGCGTTCAACGCCATCAGGGTGTCCTGCATAACGCGGGCATCCGACTAGGTGCTGATACCACATACAAGAACAAGTCGAATATGTGAAATAAAGCTTTTTAGCTTAAGGTCCCGTTTTGAAAAAAATACAGTTTGAACATGTTCGGTTGGCAATTGGCTTAATACACGCGTATGATAAATAATAAGATTTATTACATGATTTTACAAAATTTGTTAAAATTGATTAAGAAGTTACTTTCAAGAAGTAATATTTACATTATTGTAAATTGAACCCTATGTTTAACAAAATTAGGCATTCTTAAGTATTTGTTATTGTAAATTACTATTATGCTTCGCCAAGTGTGATTGGCGATTTCTGGAACACAGCGTCCATCGATGTCTTCAATGAAAGAACATAAGTTTAATAACCTAACTTATCGACGAAATAAATCCCTGGCCCCCGGGTAGCGTGTTAGGAAGCTTCCGTGGTAATTCTTTTAAAAGCAATTAACGAGTGATCTGTTCGCGAATTATTTTATTGTATTATATATTATGTGGCATCATGATATCATAAGGAATACAAGTCACTATGATTTCTTCGTACTATTTCACAGATGGAGTGTGCAAATTTGACTTTACAATGAACAAAGTCAAACGTGACAATGACAAAATTGTATGTGGCAAAACTGGATACCTCAATGTTATACAGTGTGTCAAGAAAGTGTTTGTTGTCATCTTATGTCTTTGGGAGGTAATTCTACACCTTCGGATTTGCGAAGATCTGTTGAAAAAGAGGATGACAAAATTGACCTCGAGCATTCTATTGCACGTATTGCGTGTTTGTGCGCGTATTTATCCATCCATGTATTGCAAAGAACAGTTTGTCCAATAGGGGTTTCACACGCAGCAGTGGGCACCCTGAGAGAATTGACCGGCGAGGGCGCGGCAGAGGCCATGGAAGCGCTTCGGTGAGGCGCGCTAGGTCCGTCGCGCCCCCCGGTGGGGTGCAAACTTAGGCGCTGGCAACTCAGCGCCCCGGGGCAGCAAATCAGCCCGGCAGGGGAACCGGACTGTCTGGCACGGCGGCTCCGGCGACGAGGCGCGGTGTGACGTGGCCGCATATCGCTCCATTAGGGGTGTATTGAGCGCGGGGGGGGGTGTATCCCTCACACCAGTTCCCGGGCCCCTCTAGATCGCTGCCGGGACGGTCATCATGGAGGTTTTAGTCCGTTGGCGTCCGCCACTACCACGCCGCTTTTTCCCAGAAGCGACCTGGTGTCCTCCACGTTAATAAAAAAAAAAAAAAAAAGTGGGAAAAATAATACGCCAAAAAGGTGTACGTTATAAGGTTCGCCGTGTGCGAAATTATGTCGTTTGACGAATATTCGATGGTTAGCCGCTAAGAAAATTATAACGCAATCCTTGGAAATATCTTGTTTACGGATGAGAGCGATTCTTCCGATAGCAATATTCTCGATCGTCAGACTGCCAAGATTTAGGCTTGTGAAAGTTCTCACATTATGATACAATGATACAGAGATTCACGCAGGCTCGAGCAAGTTTGATTTATTCCACAGCTCGCTTTAACGTGTAGATAAAATCAATTTGAAAATGGAATAGATATCATATGTTCGCGAGCAGCCAGAAAACAACACTGACGTTATTTCGTATCGCATCTGACTTTAAAAACGAACATAAAATGAAAATAAACGGTTTTTCATACAAAAATGCATACTTGTTACGATGCATCGTGAGTAGCAGAGTAACGCATATGTTCGTGTATTACAGCATGAACGTATTAATGAATCAATAATATATATATATTAAATTAAAATTTTTAATATTTTTATAATTTAATAATAATAATAATTACTATATTTATATAAGTATTATAAATAAAATATTTATAATAATATTATTAATATCTTTTTATTAGAACTAAAAATATAATTTAAAAATTTTTAATATTTTTATAATTTAATAATTATATTTATTTAAATATTATAAATAAAATATTTATAGTAATATTATTAATATTTTTTATTAATATTAAAAATACAATCTTAAAATTTTTAATATTTTTAATTTTATAATATCATTAATATTTTTTATTTATATTAATATATAATTGAAATTTTTGACATTTTATAATTTAATATATATATATCATAAATAAAAAATTTTTAAATTATATATTATACAATTTATATTATAGTAATTTCCATTTTTTCAAAATAAAAAAAATTGTATATTAAACAATTTAAAAATAAAGGGTAGAATATTTAAGTATTAATATTTTATAATTTAATTTTATAGATAATTAAATATTTATAGTAATATTATTATTTTTTATTAATATTTTAAAATATTATATATATATAATATTATATATAATTATATATAATATTATATATTATATAAAATATTATATATATATATATATATATATATATATATATATATGTCGGGTTTACATTAGAATTAGGGTTAGGGGCGTAAAACTAATACTCGAGAAACTAATAACTCGAGAAACTAATGACAATGATCCTAGGTTCAATAACGAATCCGCGGTCGACGGGATGATAGATGAACGTACTCACAAAATCTAAGTCGGACGCGTAATATTCACTGGTCGTAAAGAGTTACTCCTTTCATCAATGAGATCGCGAGAAAGAATGTCTTTCCCGTTCCGATCATGCCACAGAGGAAAACTATAATGGGGTGTGTCTAAGGACACGAGATCATCGGATTCGTCGAGAAACAACAAGAAAGGAAAAAACATCAAAATCGCAAAAACAATCATAAGCGTACCCCCAGCGGACCACCACCGCGTGGGGGATGGCATAAATAAGCAAAGCAACGTAGAGCAGGGCTCATTATTATTCCGGTGAACATTCTTATTACGTCCATTGCTCATTATTATTCCGGTGAACATTCTTATCACGTCCATTGCTCATTATTATTCTGGTGAACGTTCTTATTACGTTCATTGCTCATTATTATTCCGGTGAACATTCTTATTACGTTCATTATTCTTCGTTCATTATTCTTTGCTCATTATTATTCTGGTGAACATTCTTATTACATTACTCTTCGTTCATTATTCTGTGCTCATTATTATTCTGGTAAACATTCTTATTACGCTCATTATTCTTCGCTCATTATTATAGTGATCATTGTTATTACCGTTCATTTTATTACCGTTTTTACCATTTTAAAAATTACCATTTTTATTACCCTTGCGGAGGCATCTCCATCAGAGGTTCCTTATTATTATTATTTTTTTCCTTTTAAATGTCTTTTGTTTTTATTTATGATATATATATATATATTTATATATTTTTTAAATGTGATATCTATTTTATGCTTGTTAAATATATGTATTTTAATTTTATATTTCCCCCTTTTTAATTGATTATATATATATATATATAATATATATATATATTATATATATATTATATATATTATATATATATATTATATATATATATTATATATATATATGTTATATATATATATATATTTTACATTTGTAGTTGCGCACAGATTTTATTAAAGAAAAGTGTTAACAATGTGTTTTCATGATTTATTTCTCGCGACTGACTTCCATTAATCCCTAATATTCCTGTCGCCATACGCGTGTAAATATAACATGGCTGCTCATAAATGTCATCAGTAAAGTTATAGTGACGGGTCTTTAGTTTTGTTTAATATCGAAGTAATTTTCCGTCTGCCGCTCGTTTTTCCTTATTCTACCGCAATTAGAACATTTATTTATTAATATTGCTTTAAAGTGACAAAAGTATTGTTCGTGTGAATATACGTATATATATATATATATTTATATATATAAATATATATATATATATATATATATATATATATATATATATATATATATATATATATATATATATATATATATTTATGTTGTGTGTCATTTTAATATGGCTAATGTTTTGTAATTCTTCGATTGCGTTATTTATTGTTTTGAGTAGTTTATTTTATAGAGTATTCGATAATATAAAACATACGCGCACACATACATATATATATATATATATATATATATATATATATATATATATATATATACGTATTCATATGCATATTTCTCCTGGCAGTGTAGTATTCATACGAAATGAAATATCAATTATTTATTTATCCTTTACCGGAATGTAGGCTAGTTTTAAGTATGTATCTTAGATTATCGATTTGAATCAATAATGTAGAATGCGCATACATTAATAGTAGTTTAGTTTAGAATATAATTTATATATTTATATATAGACATGCATGTTCCGTAATATAGTTCTTATTTTATAATTCTTTACCGGAATGTAGGCTAGTTTTAAGTATGTATCTTAGATTATCGGTTTGATAGAATTCGCACACTTATATATATTTCTGACAATGTAACCTTCATTTCTTTAATAATACAATATTGTATGTTTTATGTATTGGTTAAACTATTAGTTTTTGACTTCATGTATACTTATATTTCATAAATTGATAATATTGTATTTATTGCATAGTATTGGAAGCACTGTCTCTAATATTTACTAGGTTATTACATGTTCGGCATATATGTTTATACTTATATGTAACTCGCCAAATTGATTGATTGAAATATATTTATATATATATATATATATATATATATATATATATATATATATATATATATTCCTGGCGTTTCAATTATTTTCCCCTTTTGTAGTCTTATTTCCTGGTTTATTTAGAATTGTGTGTATATGTATTTTGTTTATTGGTTGGATCCGTTAATCGCCCTCGTTTTGTTAATCCTTCCTTTCGTTTCGTAGTGCCGTGTGTTCGTTTGTGCATTCAAATCCTTATTCGCGTGTTTTGTATAGAATGGTTTTCTTGTTCTTGTTACGGCGCGTGCGGAGCGCGGGACGTGACATCCCCGCCCTTGGAGTTCAAATTTCCAAAGGAAAGTTGACTGATGGTATCTCAGAGTTCGCTCAAGGCGGACGTAGATGACGTTGGTAGTTGATTGACTACCGGTGTTATCGATATCCCTTGAGGTTGTGCTGTTTGATCATCGATATTTCGTCTTATTTTGAGGTATAGTAGCGGGTGGGTGACTGAGCCGTATATTGCTCCTAATAGGGCGATTCCGCATTCGTAAGTTTCACGTAACTGGTATCCGTGTGCGGCTATATATATATTATTGTCTTGATTAGTTTAAATATTGCCAGTATTCCAAATATTGCTGCACTGATAGTTCCAAATTCCATAAAACCAGTCCATAAGCTTGATACGGTATTTTTCGCTATTGTCGTTAATGTGTTTTGTCCATCATTCGCAGGATGTTTACTGCTCCAGGGACGATTGTTTTTCCTGTTGCTCCTCTGGCCAATGCGTTCAAGACTGCAGATTTTCTGCCGGGAACATGACGTGGTCCCGTAGTGCATCGAGGTCTTTTGGGTATACATTCCGCTCGTGGCCAACGACGATGGTGCTGAATATCGCCACGTTTGGCGCACGTCCGGGCGGAGTTCCTGTGGTGCGATTCCTTTGCCAAACGGGTAGTTCCGAGTAGCATTTTGTTGTATTTCGTACCTTTACTTGTACCGGAATGCATTTGACTATATGGACCGCTTCTCCTGCGATCAAAGCCATGTGTCCTGGGTTTTGGTTATGGTGTATGCAAAGTCGTCGGGCGGTAAGTTTGCCAAGCTTAAAGCGTTCTCTATTAGTTTCTTCTGTGTGGTGTATCTTTGTGTCAGTGTATCATGGTATAATGTTTTCATTTCTCGAGTTTATCAGAAATAGGAATAACCTTTTATAGAAAAAGAAAATTTTATATTTATATATATTTGTTAAGGATGTCGAGGATATGGGAATACAAATTATTGCCTACATTTCCCACACAACAGTTATACATCTATATTACTCTCTGAAGAACGTCTTGCACGCACGCTGGTCGCCAACCGACTATCCTAGATTCTTCTAACATCTGGCAACAGTCTTTTGTCTCCACTAAAACCTTGACGCCCTCTGGCCCTTACACACACACTCTCATGTACAGTGTAAATGTATCACTTCCCTAACAATGTTATATTTTTTTCTTTCCTTTTTTTCTTCTTCCCCTTTTTCTTTTTTTTTTTTTGTTTTTTTTTATTGTTAAAACCTTTGTTTTATTTTAGGTTGTACGTACTTGTTATCAGTGAAAATAAATATTATGAATACTACTTGGATTGTAATTATATACATATATGCGTACGTATTGGTAAGTAGTATAAATGAGATTTGTTTTATTGTTATAAATATATAAGTATATATCATCAATAGGAATAAATATCACAGATGTACCTTGTTTTCGAGTATATATATATATATATATATATGTGCGTGCAAAGGTAAATATGACGGCTTGTTTTTATGAGTCACTTGCATTATCAATGGAAGTGAATGTTATAAATATCGCCTACTTTACAACATGCGTGTATATATATATAGTGGTGAACATAAGTGAAAATTATATGCATAGTTATAAATGTTGTTTGTTTACAGGTGGATAGCATCAGTGTTTGGTTTCGTGAGTGGCGTACAAATACTTTACAGTTCCACTGTGTGGATTGCTATTCATGTTCTTCCATCCGTCGTTCAGAAAATGGTTGATGAGTTCGCCATCAGTTCTGTACACACATATAAAAATAGTTAATGTATATATGTAGTATCGTGAGTGAGAGGCCTGGGAGTTGGCGGGTGAACCGCGTGGAATGTCGCGAGAGCCGAGGCGTTTGTTTTTGATCGCGTAGTTTTGGAAAGAGGAGACCTACGTGATCTTGGCCACGAGCGGTTGCCAAGGGACGGGAAAAAAGGAATCAACAAACAGAGTTTGCGAGTGGCGTTGCCGAGAGAGTGTTGATTGCATTTTGTGAAAGTCGAGTCGTTATCTAATTATTTAGTTGTACTGTTTTCTGTACGTTTGGTGTGAATAGCTCAGGTTGAACAACAATCGTCTTTTTCTGTCCGATTAACATCTGTATCATCCATTCCTTGTAAATATATTATATCACGATATTATATTTTTGGGGGCTCGTCCGGGATTGGACAAGACAGAAAACGAAACGGTTTAACAGAGCTATTCGAGCTAGTTGTGAATTTACCGGTACGCGGTGCGATAAAAGACGATATCGTTGACTGTTTAAGTTTGTGTAGTGTGAAAAATGGCAAACATTGGGGACGAACGATTGTCGGGTGAAGAGGGTTCGACGCTGGAGGAGCTGAGGAGTAAGCTCGCGCGAATGAACCTCCCTATATCTGGTGCGAGGTCAGTGCTGATTGCAAGGCTGAATCGGGCGTGTAGGGCTGGACAATCGTATCCTAAGGGATCGACGGGCGGTGAAGAGCTAACCGGTCAACGAGATTTAGGAAATGTACAGAGAGCTGAGCGAGATTGTAACGAAGATGAAAATTTTGAGAAAATAAATACGAAGGAGTTGAAGGAGCGCCTCGCTAGTTTGGGTTTAAAAGCGACGGGAAGAAAAGTAGAATTACGCGCACGGCTACAAGCGGCCATGGATGGTAATGACATATCGTCGGAAGAAGAAAGCGACGACGAAAGTGAGTATGAAGATGACAAAAAAAACGCAAGAGGATACAAGAGAGGTACGCGAAGGGTGTATCAGGACCGTGATGAATATTGTCGAAGGGCATGTGTTGGTTCGACACTGAGTTTTAGAGACGTCGAAGATGCATTAGAGTCGTTTAGTGGCAACAAAGGTGAAAATGTCGAACGATGGTTCGAGTCGTTCGAGGAAGTCGCTGATACGTGCATGTGGTCGGATGGGCAGAAGGCAGTCTACGCGAGGAAGCTGCTGAAGGGATCAGCGAAAATATTTGCGAGCTTCGAGTGTCATGCCAGGACTTGGCATGAGTTGAAGAGGGGGCTAGTGAAAGAATTTTCGAGGAAAGTCAACAGTAGGCAAGTACATCAGAAACTTGAAGAAACAAAAAAGGAGAGTGATGAAGCATGTTTGGCTTACATGTACCACATACTCGAAATAGCCAACCATGTGGACATAGAGGAGGAAGCAAAGGTGGAATACATAGTGGATGGAATAATAGACGACGAGAACAATAAGGCTATATT